>NC_050484.2:2085000-2264032 GCF_012460135.2 Molothrus ater
CTCCCAAGCATCTCCCCAAAAATCCCAGCTAGCACAGACTGAGCACGGCCCTGGGGGGTTCAGCCTGTTCAAGGGGGGTCCAATCCCCCTCTGGGGCCTCTGCAGCTGCTCTGTGCCCCTGGCTGTGGCTGTGCTTCATTGCCACCCTCTCTGTAAGCCTGGCTGGGCTCAGGGATGTTCCCTGGCACGGAGAGCTGGGGTAATTTTCAGTGGGGCCCACACCCAGGATTATGGCTTTGAAAAAGGAGGAAACACGGGAGCTTGGCTCAAAGGAACACACTAATTGCCTGAGCAGGAAAAGAAAAGAGCCTTTTTTTTCCTGGTAGAAGGCATCTGATAAAAGCCTGAGACCAGTGGTATTTATATTAGCAGATTTTACATCCTCCTTGTGTGTACTTGGACTGTGAGATATAAATCAAAGCAGGGGTTCATTCCAAGAACAGTTTATTTTTATCAGAGAAGTATGTGCTGGCAAACCAGATATTGGTATGTTGATTTTGTTGGTTAGGTGTGATTTATAATAGTTCCTATTGTTTTATGGTGTGTTTCACTTAATTTATCCAAGTCGTGGGTTTAGGGGTTTTTTTGTTTTGCTCCATTTAATGTATATTTTCTTATGGGTGGTTTTTGCATTTTAGTGGTTGGCTGCAGTCTTGGAGCACTTTAATGCCAAGGAAGAGCCTGAAACCATGAAAACAAATCCTAAATGGGTTTGCAATCAAACATCCCCCTCTCTAAATGGAGAGCAAAGCAGCCCAGAGTGCTTCTCAGCCTATCAGTGCTCCCTAAGCAGGCTTTGGGAAGCAGCTGCATCCCTGGGAGCATCCAGAGGATGAGTTCCCAGGAGGCACCTGCAGCAGGGGACGTGAAACCACAGAATCACAGAATATCCTGGGCTGGAAGGGCCCCACAGGGAGCATCCAGAAAAACAGCCCAAAAAAAGGCTGAATGTGGGGGTTCCAGTTGTGGGTTTCTCTGGGTCTGGATTGAAGGCACTTGAGACAGTATTTCATGTTCAGACTCAGGTGTTTCTTATTTCTTATCAGTGAAACAGTCTCAGTACTGTGAGTTCTGCACCTTTTCATCAGAAGGCACAAAATGGCCAACAATCTCTTGTTACAAGGTCTTTTAAGACTAAACTATCCAATTAAGAACTGGATTATTTTCCCTTTTAACCCAATAACTGATCCCAAAGAGCTGCAATGGGGACTTTTCTGCCCAATTGCAAAATTCCACCCAAACCCATGGAGAAGAAGGAAGAAGAAGCATGGAGAAGAAACCCCAGGACGACACCCTGTGCCCTCCATCTTGCTGCCATCCACAAAAATCCCAAATCCTCAATTTCTCACCAAGTGATACACCTGCACTACTCTCTACAATCTATTTCACACTTTTGTGGATTCCAGTCTATCTTGAACTCTGGGAAACTTTCTCCATGAATGAGGGTCAAAGTCAGTGCTCCCCTAGGGGTCAGGGCACCCCAGAGCAGACAGAGAAATATTCCCTGTGATGCCCTGGGTTTCCACAAATTCCCAGCACCCAGCTGTGCCCAGCATCCCCTCAGCTCTCCCTGCAGCTCAGAGCTCAGAACCAGGGTGCTGGAGAAGCTTTGCAGTGGAATTTCAGGAATTTCAGCAGCTCCCTGAGCCTGGGCTCTGCTGGCAGCTCCGTGGCAAGGAGAGTGTGCCCTGCTCGTTAGCGCGGTGCCTGCGGCTGGTAATTAAAGCAGGGAACCAGAGAGAAGATTAAAAAAAAAAAAAAAAACAAAAAAACAAAAAAAAAAACCCACACACCAGGAAAATCACCTTCCTCAAGATTTATGAGAATATAAACTGGGAGCTGAGATGTTCCTATCAGCACCTACGAGGCCCAAGGGACAGCTTTGCCCTAATGCAGTCAGATGTTTGTCCCGGTGATGGATTTGGGTTTGGAAGGTGAGCAGGGAGCTCCAGAGCTCCCAGAGGAGCACACAGCACACATTCTGATTTCCCCAGAGCCTGTGCAGCTGATGGGGGCAATGGATGTCCCCCAGCCCTGGCCAGGGGCAAGGGGGCAGCAGGGTCTGAGCCAGTGCCAGCCCCTCAGAGCCACATGGGTCCCTGTCCTGCACAGGCTGAGCCTTGCCTGTCCCACCAGGGAGGGCTTCGCTGCCCTGGGGGGCTCTGAGATGCATTCTGGACTCTGCCCTGGCAGGGTTTGCTGCTGTTCCATCCTCCCTGCTCCTGCCTTTCATTCCAGGGGTCCATCAGGGAGGCCAGAAGGATCCCAGCCCGGCTCTGATCAGGGGTTTGTGACTCAGGGAGAGCAAGGAGGAGCAATGCTTGGGGCTGTGCTGCCCCAGGAACCCCAAAGCCATGGCCAGGAGGAATCCATCAACAGGCACTCCAGAACCTTAAAGAAAGGAAAAATAAATAAATAAGTAAAAGCAGCGCCAAGGAGGAATTTTTTAAAACACAAAAATGGAAACATGCAGCACGAAGACTCCAGATCCACTCTGGAGCCAAAGCTCCTGAAAGCTGCTGCAAACTTCCCGGGAAAGGAAGGAGAGCCTCTCCCATTTTGGGTTTGTAACCCTCCATGGGGAGCCCACCCGGCCCTCGGAGCGAGCCCCAACTTCAGCGTGGAGGAAAGAGCCACATCCATTCCAGTTGAGGAAAGAGCCACATCCATTCCAGTTGAGGAAAGAGCCACATCCATTCCAGTTAAGGTAATCTCCTGCCTTAATAATTCATGGGCAGCTTTCAGGAGAGCTCAGAGCTCTGAGGGAAGCTGAAAGCTTCTGTGCACATCTGTCAGCAGCAGCAATCAGTGCCCACCTCTAGAACAGAATGAAAATCAGTGAAAGCATTTTGACGGAGTGACAGGGTCAAGTATTGGCTCCTTCCCAGCCACGGAAGTCACATCTGGCTTATTTACATATTTTTCTTCCCCTAAAGTCACGTAATAAAAGCATAATCCTGAAAAGAAGAGAAGGATCTTAGGCTGAAGGGTGTGCTACCTGACAGATGCACTTCTAACTCCAGAGTGCCTTGTGGAGGTTGTTCCCAAGGAGTTGTCCTTGGAAACATCTCCATGGATGGTTGGCATGCCTGCTTCCATATTGTCCCCCCCTCTTTACCCTCATCCCACTCTTTACTTGTCCTGATTGCATGAGTGCTGGTGGATATTGTCCTGGAGAGCCTTGGATCTGCCAATTAACCTGGCAGAGCCCAAAAAACACAGCTGGGAGCCTGTGGAATGGCAGAGCCCATGGATGTCCAGCTGCACCAGCTCCAGCTCTGACCCTTTACTGTTCAAAGACACATTTTGCTGTAACAAGGTCAGGCTGGACAGGTCTTGGAGCAGCCTGGCCCAGTGGAAGGTGTGGGACAAGGAGGTGGGACAAGATGAGATTTTTGTCCCTTCCAACCCAGCCCAGTCCATGATTCCTGGTCAAGGATACACCTCTGCTGATGAGGAGGTGTTGGTTTCTCCCCTCCAGACACTCCTCCTTTCATTCTCTCACCGCACCCACCCCTTTTCACACACCTTTCCTCATTTTACAAGGAGCTCTGGCTTTTCAGTGGGGTTTTGTAATCCTTAATGAGCCTGGGCTGATTTAACAGGATCCTTAGAGATGACTGAGGGATGGAGACACACATCTGGCTGGGAGAGAGCAGAGTCCTCTAAAACAACTCCTGGCTGTTTGAGAAGCTGGGCTGAGTACCCTCAAGACACAGGCATGGCCTGACACAGCACCAGGGCTCTGGGATCCATATTCCAGGGGGCAGGAAGATCCCAGGTGACTGTCCCAAAGGATGCTGGGCATGAAAGGCAGCAGCCACTGGAGTGGCACAGGCAGAGCAGCCTCTGAAGTTCATGGGAACTCCTCCAAGATCCCCCCAGGAAGTTTTCCCTGTGAAGATCTCTGTGACCGTGTTCACAGGGGTCTTAGGATGAGGGAAGAGACAGAGATCTGATTCCATGTTTCAGAAGGCTTGATTTATTATTTTATCATATATATTATATTAAAACTATACTAAAAGAATAGAAGAAAAGGTTTCATCAGAAGGCTGGCTGAGAATAGAATAGCAAAGAATGATAACAAAGGCTTGTGGCTTGGCTCTCTGTCCGAGCCAGCTGGGTTGTGATTGGCCATTAATTAGAAACAACCACATGAGACCAATCACAGATGCACCTGTTGCATTCCACAGCAGCAGATAATCATTGTTTACATTTTGTTCCTGAGGCCTCTCAGCTTCTCAGGAGGAAAATCCTAAGGAAAGGCTTTTTCATAAAAAGATGTCTGCGACAAAGCTCCATCTCCCAGAGCCCCTGCCCCAGGACAAATGCCACGTTGCTATGAATATCCCAGTCTCCCAGCCTCCAAGCCCCTGCTAGCCCCTGCTGTCCCAGCCAAGGTGGGATTTCTGCAAGAAGCACCTGGTGGCACCAGGATAATTTGGTTTAATTCCACCAAAAGGCTCCACGAGCCTCTCAGCGTGGCTCTGGCTCCGTGTCACACTCGCAGACACTGCACTTTTATTTCAGGCAGCAGAGAATAATCCTGCAGTCAATTACTCCCACTTTGGGCCTTTGTGCACTGCCAGGTATTTCAGACAGCATGAAAGACACTCTTAAAATATTCTGAATGACTGCTCCAGGCTGTTGCGAGCAAGCACTTGATACAATGCACGGGGAAAAAAATAAATCTCTCTTTTGACTGAAGGAGTCAGTGGGCTGCATCTGTGATGAGGCAGGAGCTGATGCTGGAACCAGGGGGCTCAGCACGAGGGGTTGGTGCTGCTGGAGCAACATCCCCTGACACTGCACAGGGCTACACTGCATCAGTCAAGTGATGGTGCTCTGTCGCAGACATCTTTTATGGAAAAGCCTTTCCTTAGGATTTTTCCTCCTGAGAAGCTGAGAGGCCTCAGGAACAAAATGCAAACAATGGTTATCTGCTGCTGTGGAATGCAACAGGTGCATCTGGGATTGGTCTCATGTGGATGTTTCTAATTAATGGCCAATCACAGCCCAGCTGGCTCAGACTCTGTCCAAGACACAAGCTTTTGTTATCATTCCTTTCTATTCTTAGCCAGCCTTCTGATGAAACCTTTTCTCCTATTCTTTTAGTCCATTTTTAATGTAATATATATCATAAAATAATAAATCAAGCCTTCTGAAACATGGAGTCAACATTCTCATCTCTTCCCTCATCCAAGAAGCCCTGTGAACACGGTCACAATGCTCCTTTTTAATTTCACCTGCAGCAGAGGCAGTAAAAGGGCCAGGAAAGGAACAGATAGCTCACAGACAGCCAGGGCCAGAGCGGGAAGGTGCAGAATCCTGCAGCAGTAGCTCCAATAAACACTGATTTTTATTTTTCCAGGCAGCTAAAATCACAGGCTTCCTCTCCCAGCAAAGGCAAGGAGACACAGGACCCCACACAGGACAAGCAAGGAACAAATGCAGAGGCACAAATGGGTTTTTTAGCAGAAGATGCAGCATTAGCTGGTTGGTTTGGCACCTGCATTCCAGCCACACTGCTGGGAGCCAGCAGAGATGGCGAGGGCACCAAAGGAACCTGGGCTGCTGGAACATCCTGCTCAGGGCTCTCTCCACTGATCCCCAACTGCTTCAGCACCTGCTGCAGGCACAGATGTCCCAAAGCCAGGCTGGGGATGCAGGAGGGTGGGATTGGTCACACAGCAGCTGCCAAACCTCCCATTTCAGCCCTGACACCTTTTCCTATGTGCCCATGACGAGGAGAGGGACAGAACATGTGGTGTCCCCAAACCCCAGCCGGGAGCAGGTCTGACCCCAAATTATCCTTCAGCCCCCACCCCCCAAACACACAGCAAGAAATTCCAGAAGGTCAGCAGCAAATGAGCTCTTGCCTTTTGAAAGGAGGTGGGAAATTTCAGAGGCCTTTCAAAGCAAGCAGAAAATGTCTACTTTGAAATGCCTCTTGCCATCACTTAAAAGAAAATGCTGAAGTGTCAGCTCTGGGGCTGGGTGTGCAGATAAGCCCCTCACGCCATCAAAGCCTTCTGACTCCTGCTCTGGGGTGCTATAAATAGCTGTGTGCACAATTAGCAGCTTTTGGGGCAATCCACAGAAAATCATAACCCACGTCCAATCGATAGGATCAGCTTTCCATGCTGCCACAGCAGAGGTCAGGGGGAGATCAAAGCAGCAGGAAGGAGATCTGCCCCAGGGATGGGTGGCAGCCTGGGGATGCTCTGGGGTGCCTCTGCCCCCAGAGGGGGATCCCAGGGCTGGGGGAGCAGGGCAGCCCCTCCCCAGCAGCCTGCACCCCCCTGCTGCAGGGCACACGCGCTCCCCTGATGAAAAATGCATTTAATGTTTTATCTGAGCAGAGAGGATCTATGACCTGTCTCTGCAGCTGGCTGCTGCCCCAGAGCTGGGATGACACAATCTGAGGAGGAGTTTTCTCCTTTCTCACCCCTGCAGCATGCAGGACATGCAAAGCTGACTCCACAAGCCAGAGTTTGCTTCAGCCTTAAAACAGTTTGGGGACCAAAAGCATGGATGGAGGCTGAACCACAGAAACACAGAATGGTTTGGGTTGGAAGGGACCTCAAAACCCATCCAGGGCCATCCCTGCCATGGGCAGGGACACCTTCCACTGTCCCAGGTGGCTCCAAGCTCCATCCAGCCTGGCCTTGGGCACTGCCAGGGATCCAGGGGCAGCCACAGCTGATCTGGGCAGTGCCAGGGCCTGCCCACCCTGCCAGGGAACAATTCCTAATTCCCAATCTCCCATCCAGCCCTGCCCTCTGGCAGTGGGAGCCATTCCCTGTGCCCTGTCCCTCCATCCCTTGTCCCCAGTCCCTCTCCAGCTCTCCTGGAGCCCCTTTAGGCCCTGCCAGGGGCTCTGAGGTGTCCCTGGAGCCTTCTCCTCTCCAGGTGAGCACCCCCAGCTCTCCCAGCCTGGCTCCAGAGCAGAGGGGCTCCAGCCCTTGGAACATCTCAGTGCCTTCTCTGGGCTCTCTCCAGCAGCTCCAGGTCCTTGTGCTCTGACTCCAGGGCTGGGGCAGCTCTGCAGGTGCAGTCTCAGCTGGCTGGGGCAGGGAGGCAGAGATGCCCACTCTGCTGCTGCCCAGGCTGTGGGATCAGCCCAGGGCATGGCTGCTTTCAGAGCTCAGCCCTTGTGGCCAGGGCATGTCCAGCACCCCCAGGCCCTTCCTGGCAGGGCTGCTCTCAATCCCTTCCTCCCACAAATCCTACTGATCCCAGGGATTGCCCCAAACCCCCGGGCAATTCTCTGCACATGGGAGACACCAGTGCAGGCCTGGCCTATCCTTCCTCTTGAATCGTGGCTGGGACAGGGAGATGGAGCCTCCAGTGTTGGTCAGGAAGGAGGGGGAAGCACTGGGGCAGCTCCTGAGCAGCCTCTGGAGTGTGCTGGGTGTGTGCTCCGGGTGGGAGCGCGTTCCCCATGGAGCTCGGCCCAGAGCTCCATCAGAGAGGGAAAGTGCATTGAAAGGTGTGAAAAATGCGTCTTTTATGATTGGCTTTTCACAAATATTCAAATGAATATTATATGTGTTCTGTTAGAAAGTGATGCTGTATTAATTCTCTTAAGTGGTGTTGTTAAATATAGTTTTAGGTTATAACAAATTTTAAAATAGAAACTATGCTGTGTAGGATACTTTTTTTCTAAAGAGAGGACTTGCACTGAGATAGCAGCCACAGGACACCTAAATCTTTCAGAGAAAGAGAATTTATTGCTCCATTATCAGGAGAAACAAACTTCTTCCCACCTTGCTTGGGCAGGACAATGCCGTCAGGATTCAGAGGAAGAAGTTGACACTGCCCAGACAGAATCCTGTGTTTGAATGGAATTTATGCATCATGGATGAGGTGTATAAATATGCAACAGGCTGTTGTTTTTAAGGGTTAATCCTCTGTTAACATGTGTCCTTTTTCGGGCTTATTTTACCCAGAAAAAGGTGCCCGAACTGTCCATAACTCTTTGTTTCTATTGTCTCATATTGTCCTAATTCAAATTGTCCAAAACTTTTATTACTCTATTTATACTGCTATTTTTATAACCATTTTATTACTATTAAACTTTTAAAATTTTAAAACCAAGTGACTGGCGTTTTTCACAAAAAGAGAATTATTCCAGAAATGCCTTCTCCCCCTGCCTGGTGGGATGGGCTGGATCTCCAGGCTGGGATGGGCCTGTCCACCGTGGCTCACTGCTCTGGGCCATGCAGAGCTCGCCCTGCCAGCCCTTCCTGCAGGGCAGAATTCCCCTTTACAAATGTCACGGAGGGAATTGCTTCCCCGAGAGGATTCCTGCTGATTTGACCCAGAAAAAGAAGCCTGGCATGTGCTTTTCCAGAGGGGGACACTCAGCGTTGGAAGCCGCTGTGGAATGGTTTGCAGAGGTGAAAGCCCAAAAGCAGGAGAGAAAAGGCTCTGCCTAGGGAACACATCAGGATGTGTGGGATGATTTCCAGGGCAAGCGATGATTCTTCAAGTTTCCATCCCCCAAAAGCCACAGGACTTTGCTGTGTCACCTCAGAGCCTTTTGAAGGCAGCAGATGTTTGTGCAAAGCTGTTCTCCAGCAAGGATCCATGCAAAGATTGTTGATAATCAGGTGCTTTATTTTGGGTGGAATGATCCCTTTTGGTGCTCCAATCACATCATATTCACCCTTCTCTTTCCACACCTTTAATCTTCCCACCCTTCCAAATAAGCCATTTTCCCCTCAAGTATCTCCATCCCCTTCCACCCAAAAATGTCTCATCCTAACGAGCAATTAACACTCATTGGAAAGCTGCAGTTGACTCTTCCTTACATTAAATCACTCACTAGAAAAGGCACATTACCCTGTCCATGTAAAAGGCAGGTAATTATCTCTTTTTCTGCTGCTTGCTGGTTTTTTCAGGTGAACAACACGAGCTCATCCTCGTTTCTGGCCTCGGTGTGCACATCCCAATGGAGCATTGCACGAGAGGAGCCACCCACAATCAAAGGGAGCAGATGACCATTCCCTGGCCAGAAGGAATTACTTGGAGAGGCTTGAGCCTTTTGATACTTGGAATAAATCATCACACAGAAAATCGAGTGCAGAGGAGCTTGGGGAGAGCAAAGAGCAGAATGCTTTTTTCTGCTTTTTTCTCCAAGAGCTGCCGCTCCCTTGCCAGGAGATGCTGGGGGGCTCTGGTTGAATGCAGGCCCTGAGGAGGTGTGCAGGCTTGTGAGGCAGGGTTGGGAAGTGGAAAATGAGGTTCACTAACTTGTCTGAGGTTTGTCTGGTCGTGGGGAAGTCACAAACTTCCCAACGCTCCAGTGTTTTATGTGCTCCATGCTGGGAGAGGCAGCGTGGCAGACAACTGAGGTCATGACAGGAGGCACCACAGCTGGGTGATGCTTTTCCTAGGCCAGACTTGCTCCAAGTGACCTTTTGGTATTCCCAGAATTTGGTTGCTCACTGCTTAAGCCTCTTGGTGGAGTGACAGTGAGCTTCTCTTAACACAGCTCCTCCAAAACACTGGGATAGTGGGAAGGTGCCATTTTGAAAACCACCAGTGTGACTTTGGAGATGCAGTCTGGTTCCCAAGAGCCTTTTAAACAATCAACATATGGAGACAGCAGACACAACACTATAGGCCAGGTCCTTCCTCCAGGTGTGAAACCTCCCAGTGAGCGACTCGATGTCCCCTTGCTGAGGGGTGACAGAGGATTCCAGGCAGGGCCTGCAGTTTATCCAGCAGAGAAAAGGAGGATCGAGCTGTGCATGTCTGGTCCTGTGCTCCTGGATCCCAGGCTGGAAATGTCCATGACAACACAAGACAAACACAGCAGCAAATACGTAAATACCTATGTGCTCTGCTGGGCACTGCACAGAGCAGGGGAAATGATGGGGAATTTGGTGGCACTTTTCACCAGGGATTCATGAAACTCAGGGTTTTTCCACTGTGGATAGACTGGAGCCTGTAAATCTAAAGAGAGTGGGGACAGCTGCTGTGGGGTACAAATTCCAAGTGTTCAATATGGGGAGGAGATTTGCCAGTCTGTATATTCCTCCCATTCATCAGCTCAGAAACACGACCTCTTAAAGGAAAACTTGGAAATGCAGTTGCTTCCACATTTTAAAAAAGGGGAGGGGGAAAAAAAAATTGGGGGGGGGGGGGAAGAAGAAAAAAACCAAAGAGAAACCAAACAAAAAAACCCCACAAAACCATTTATTACCACGAGCCATCCCTTCAAAATGTGGGTGTTCAGCACCTGGCAGCCTATTTTCCAAGGATATACAGCAGCACAAGGCAGGATTGGCTCCAGAGCCACTCGAAGGGGAGTGTCAGGACCAGGCTGCTCTGAAAAAAAGGGAGAAGAGAAAGGAGAAAATGACGGGGAAGAATGGCAGGGCGTCTAACACTTTGCATCTAATGCCTCCACATGGCTGCAAGTGCCATGGCAATTTGGCCCCGATAACAGGGATGGAGGGATGTTGCTAACATATTGCTTCCTTGTCAAATGTCTCACTGGTTTTGCAGCCAAGTCTCCTGCCAGCGAGGCTGAGGCCGCGGCAGCGCCTCTCTGCTACTTTCATATGCAAAGAGGTTGTTAACTCAATTGCCAATAAAATTCTAGTGGGTGGAGAGGAGGACATCTGCCTGTCTAGTCCTGTGCTTGCCAACATGGTTCTTTTATTCCTGCAGAAGCCGCGAGCTCCGACTCGAGCTGGTATTTTGACAAGCATTTCTGTTTTCCTGACACAATGGGCAAAGCGGGCACGCATCCTGCGTGCCACTCGGAATATGTTTTCGGCAACGCCGTGATTTGCATCCCTCCCTGGGTGCAGCAGCTTGGACAGTGGGGTTTGGTCTGACATGGGAATGTGCCACCTCTCTACTTGTGACCGTGCGAGGACAACGTGGGGACAACGCTCTCTGCAGGGGCTTTGGAGGAGGGAGGAGAGAGGATGGTGGGGACGGCGCTGAGGAAAATGAGATGTCACAGCAGGAGCTGTCCCGTTTGTGTTAATGGCACAACCTTGGGCTGCTTCAGCCCCGGGGGCCCAACTAAATTCTGTGCCCACCAATGAAAAAGACTCCTTGCAGTAATTGCAATGGAGCCTTGTTGGACAGTGTGATCATCCTTGCTGTGAAATTGCACCGAGATGTGGCATTTCTGTATATAATGTGATCTGGGCTTACATCTGTTATTTTGTCCTTGTTTTGTTTTGACCCAGGAAGACTAAATACTATACTGAAATCCATCTTCACTAGCCAAGAATTTCCAGTTCTTGAGGTTCATGAAGAGCCTCAGGGAGAAAGGCTGCAGCCCCCTGAGGATGCTCCTCCAGGGCTGATGGGGCATCTGTGCTCTTGGTACCACTGCAGACCCGCCCTCGAGTAAAACCACAGCTGAAAACGAAAGGTGCCCAATGACTGGAGGTGGCAGCCTGGTCACCAGGGGTGGGCTAGGTGGGCTTCATCCCCTGGGACTCATAACCAGATTCTCACAGTGCTTTCCAGGCCTAAATTCCAGGTAATCTCTGCTTTCCTGGCTAAGGATGCGCCGCCCCCTTTGCGACGCGGTCCAGCCTGCCAGAGGAGGCCCAGCAGCCACAGGGATTTCTGCAGGAAAGGCTCAGGCACATCAGACTGTACAGATGGCCAGAGCCAGAGTCTCTCAGGTATCACACAGGGCACAATCAGCTCTCCTCCACCCTCCTCTTCCCCCGGCTCGCCCTGTGTGCCAGCCCTGCTGCCAAGCCTCATAAATTATCCCTCAGCTCCACGGAGGGTGGGGCACCACGGCCCAACTGCTCCTGCAGCTGCCCAAGGGCACAGCAGCCACACTGCTGCCCTGCCTGCACCCCCAGAACTGCACCCCTGCCCTGGGGGGGACCGCAGGCCTAAAGGACGGCTAATTTCATGCCTTTTAAACCAGATTCCCTTTAGCACAAAAAGAAAAATAACAGAGAAGTTTCTTATCTCCCTGGGGAATGTCTCGAGACTGGAGCTGTTTTATTATCTGGGTTAGTTTGACATCTGAGAGGAGAAGATTGTGATCTGCAATCTGCAATGAGAAGGGGGTTAGTCCTTCCCTGCATTCATAAATAAATGACCAAGAAGAGATCCGTGTCACTTTGTTTTCATTTACTGGGATGAAGGTTCATCTCCAGAACAAAAGATCAGGAATTTATTGTCTTGTTAACTGTCTGGAGGCTTTTAATAAGGTGCTGTGTTACTCTGACCATCTTACCATTCTGTAATTTGATTATCCAGACGTTCTGGTTCTTAATTGATAATTAATTTGAATAATGTGCAAAGAATTGAACGATGGAAGGGAGAAAGAGAAACAGATGGTTGGTCTATGCAGCTAGAAAACATTTAACAGGGGAAAAAACCATCACATTTGGAGCACAACAATATACTTTGTTCATCTCTGGGAAGAGACAATGGCATATGTTGGGGCTTATGTCTTCAAACTTCTGCCCTGGTTGCAGAGAAGAAGGTGGATGGCAAAATGTGTGAGGCCTGGAGAGCTGGCAGATGTGAAATCTGGCACTGGAAAGGAGAGATCCGTGGTGCTGGTGTGGACAATCTCAAATTCAAGTCCTCCCTTATAGTGCAAAGTGATTGAAGACAGGGAGATGTAAAGCTGCAGCATCAGGGGCTCTGTGTGGTTGTTTGGAAGGGATCTGTGAATTTTATGTTCTCAGATTCATTCCTTGCCTCTGAGTGTGTTACAAAGAAGATGCAACTCCAGGAAACAGAGAGCAGGGAAAATGGCACTGAAACACCACCATGGAAAATGGCAGTGAAATGGGCAAATGAATGGAAACAGGGAGCAGGGAAATGGCATTGAAATGCTACCATGGACAATGGCAGTGAAATGGGCATTTGAATGGAAATAGAGCAGTGAAAATGGCACTGAAATGCCACCACTGAAAATGGCAGTGAAATGGGCAAATGAATGGAAACAGGGAGCAGGGAAAATGGCACTTAAACCCCACCATGGAAAATGGCAGTGAAATGGGCAAATGAATGGAAACAGGGAGCAGGGAAAATGGCACTTAAACCCCACCATGGAAAATGGCAGTGAAATGGGCAAATGAATGGAAACAGGGAGCAGGGAAAATGGCACTTAAACCCCACCACGGAAAATGGCAGTGAAATGGGCAAATGAATGGAAACAGGGAGCAGGGAAATGGCACTGAAACACCACCACGGAAAATGGCAGTGAAATGGGCAAATGAATGGAAACAGGGAGCAGGGAAATGGCACTGAAACATCACCATGGAAAATGGCAGTGAAATGGGCAAATGAATGGAAACAGGGAGCAGGGAAAATGGCACTGAAATGCCACAACTGTCCCCACCCTCTGGAACACCACTCCCCAAAGCCTCACTGCTCCTCCCAGCCCCTTATTCCCACCTTCAAAATTCCCACCAGCCTCTGGATAGGACGTGGCCACCAGGCTTTCTGCGAAGGACACCAGCCCCTGCCAGGGCTGTGCTCAGCATTTTGTTCCAGCAGGGAGCTGTGGGCAGCTGCTCCTGACCTTCTCCCCTCGTCCCCTGACATTCCAGGCTCCTGACTGGGTGTTTTTCAAGCCATGGCCTCCAGAAGTCTTCCTTCTTCTGGTGTTTCTGGCCATCACATGGCTGAGGCTCCTACAACTATGAGCTTTATGAAAGCATCTTTTCCTGGAACCTCCATCCACTTTTTATTTTTTTTTTTTTTTTTCTTCCTGAAGGGATGTTACTTAAATGTGTTCACTCCTCCTTCAAGGGCAGACTATACTTACAGAGACAGCAGCAAGAGTGATGGCTGAAGGTAATTCAGATTCCAGGAGGGAAATAGGGACAAACAAGCAATGCATTTTCTCCCATCCACCCACGGGTGCCAAAGGCCCGAAGCCCTTACCTCACTGGAAAGATGAGTCAGGAGCCCACAGACACATTTGATTTATTCTACAGACAATGCCATGCTGGTTCTGGGTCTGAAAGCAGCAAAGCTCTCTGCACAGTGCTCTTCCCTCCCCCAAGCTAAATCCCATTTTGTATGTGGGGATGTGCAGGAGAAGCTATCCCCACACCCGTATGTCCAAACCAGTGCCCAGCACTCGGTCTCTATTCATGAGCTGGCATTTCACAAGGGGTCCAGCCAAGGTGAGCAGGGGGATGCCCAAGGTCAAACATCAAACACAATCCATTTTGGTAGGGCCTACAGAAATAATTCCTTCCATTTTTTCTGGCTTTCCAACCTCTCCAGTGCAGTAAGGAACCAAAAAAAACCTGCTAAAGAGGCTCTCATCGATGCAAATGGATTGCAACGGGTTTTTAAAGGAGTTAAATTTGCAGCCTGAACTACTTGGCAGAATCTCTGAAATCATTATTCTTTTATTCATAGCAGTAATAAATAATAATAAACCTAAACATCCCAATGGTCCCCACACCTCCTGCATCTCCCTAGCTGCAGATCTCGAACATGAATAATAATTACAGCTTATCAAATCAGCCCATGATTAGAGACAACAGAAAGACATTTCATATTGTTAACTTCCTCGCACAAGACGGGGAAAAAAATCAGGTCATAGGGGTATTAAAAATTTATACCATAGCATTTGACTTGACTCGTCTCTTAAAAAGGAAAAAAAGCCAGCATGTATTATGTATTTAGGCAATTCCTTTTAAACCCTCTCCCGAATGAGCACCAGACAGGCCAATAACTTGATAGATGGATGGCTCCATCCAGCCCCTGTGCATATTTTATACACACACGCACGTGCAGGCACTCACCGGGCACTCACACCTATATAAAACACCATGTACATACACACAGAGAGGTATAAATCTATTTATAGCCCTCAGCTGAAGGCAGATGCAGAGCTAATGTTTAAAAAAGAGAAAAAATCCCTACGCAGAGATAGCGTCTTATTTAAATCTGGCAGCTTTGGAAAAGCAACTTTTTGCTTTTTTGCCAATTTTTCGTGGAGCTGCAGCAACCTCAGCAGAGCTTGGTTCATTAGCTGCCTGATTCCTGTTTGAGTTTGCTGCTTGTGTTGTTTGTTTCTCTTTCCTCGGGTCATTTTTCTGGCTTTCGTGGCCCAGAAAATACCTTGACAAGGGAAAAAAGCAAGTCCTTGATGCCGTGGAGCACAGAGGAAGGAGTGGAATAAATCAAGTCAAGCAAGAGGCTGAATTCTCATCTCATCTCTCAGGAGATCATGAGATGGAACCAGCTCCTGCTTGGATGATTTTCAGGACCCACATGGTGCCCTGTCCACCTGCTGGGGCTGCACATTTGCTCCAACCAGGGGAGATCTGCAGAGCTGGGGTCCCTGTGGGTACATCCCATCCCATCCCATCCCATCCCATCCCATCCCATCCCATCCCATCCCATCCCATCCCACCCCTGTCCTGCCAAAGATGTGCTCCAGCACCTGCCTGGTTCAAGGGGAAAATGAACAATTTCAGTCAAAGCTGCCCAAGGCTGCCTTGATCTTGGTACCAGCTCCAGCTGATGGAAGAAGCCTCCCAGTTTCTCTGGATGCTTCCTCGTTCCTTGGACCCTGGCTCAGAGTTCTCTCCAGTCCATTATAACTGCTCTAAAACACAACCAGAATCCTCCCACCACTCAGAAAAATCCTTCCACATGTTTCCATGCGAAAATTCCCTTTTTATGAGAGACGCTGTTCTGTGTCCAAGGGTGTCAGCACCACATCTCTCCAAAATGCTGCTGGGGAATCTTGGAAAGGCAGAGCCCACAGAGTGCTGCAGCAAATGTCTCTGTGCACATGCCCTGGCACCAGCCTGCTCCTTTCAGGAGAGGTCAGCACATTTACATAGATGCTTCAATAGAGCAGCCGCCAAAATCTCCTCTAAGATGTTTTGAAAGCTTAAAAAAAAAACCTAAAAAAAAAAAAACCACCAAAACCCTCAAATATTTTTTTTCAACATCTGCAGTCAGTGAAAGGAGAGATGCAAATCTGCTGTCATTTGCATGCAAATTTTTTTTACATCAAATCAGTGACAGAATGCACAATAAACACACTTTAAATTGAAATATTCCACGTTCACTTCCTCCTAGCCTTGCCTGCAGCTGGGATTCAATTTTCATGCACAGCTCCACACAGGTGACCGTCCTCCAGCAGCTCTGAAGCCAGGAAGAGTGTGGGAAAGATGGAATTACAGAGGCAAAGTAATTGCAACCAGCTCATGACTCAAAACCCAGCTGTCATGAGAGAGAGTAAAGATGAAGGTTCTTCAGAAATAAATGCTGTTGAAAGAGTCTGTATCTGTCTCAAAGCCTAAAGCATCCTTTATGATAATCACTAACATTTTGATCACAGGGAAATATGATAATCGCTCGCCCCGGAGTCCACGCAATCAGGAATAATAGCAAATATCTCTGTAGGGCTTGTTTGCTCCAGGCTCTGAGCACTCAGCCTGTGTACAGGGAGGGGCTGGCCCAGGCTGGCCAGCCAGGGAAGCGGCTGCCTTGGGCCCTGTGGGAAGAGCAGTGGAGCTGGAGCAGGGCTGGGCTCCCCCCAGGGCCAACAGCCACCCTTCTGTGTCCCATGGCCAGCCCACTTCCAGCTCCAGGCCCCCACATCCCCATTCTCCATCTGTTCCCATCTCCGCCACCAGCCCTGTATCAAGCCCCAACCCCATCCTCATCTCCATCTCCATCCCCATCCCCAACCCCATCTGTCCCCATCTCCATCCATAACCCCATCTCTATTCCTATCTCCATCCTCATCCCCTTCCCCACCCATCCCAACTCCATCTTCATCCCCATTCCCATTCACTTCCATCTCCATCCCTATCTCCATCCCCAAACTCATCTCCATCCCCATTCTTCATCCTCATCCACTTCCCCATCCATCCCTATCTCCATCCCCAACTCTATCCCCATCCCTATCTCCATCCCCTTTCTCTTCCCATCTCCACCCCTATCTCCATCCCCACACTTTCCTCCATCCCCATCCCTGTGTCCATCCTCATCCATCCCCATCTCCTTCCTCCCCTCCCTCTCCATCCCTTCCAGAGCCTGCTGGTTTCAGCAGTGTGCTCCAAGCTGTAACGGGTGCTTCACTTTTCCTACCAGGCAAAAAACCCTTCCTGGTGTCTGCCCCAAACCCTTCCTACTGTAATTTAAACCCTCTCACCCTTGTCATGCGTGGTCACCTGAATATTTGTTTCCAGCAGCTCCCAGCTGCCCCCACCCCCATGGCACTGCACATCCACGGAGTCCATCCCAGCTTCCATTCACCAGGAGGGCAAACCAAAGGAAAATCAATCCTTTGGGTTTTCACAGCCCGAGGCCAGCTGGAAACCCTTTGGATGTTGCTCTCTGATGCCGTGGGAACAGGACAGGTTGCCAGGGCTGGTCCCGGATGGGGTGATAATGTTTGAAGTCACCTGGATCTGTCTCGGCCCCTCAGCAGCCACAGCTGCTGGGCAGCAAAGCTTCAAGCTGTTAAAAGCCACATTTTCCCCCACATTGCTCACAGAGGCTGCAAAGGCACCCAAGGCCAGTTAGGGAGATCTCCCTGGAAGTTAGGCACCGAATCCTCCTGCCTGTGAGGAATGAGATGCCGTGTGAAATCCAGCCTTGGGCACTCCTGAGCTTCTCCTGGAAGCCCACCAGGTCACCCTGGACACAGGTCAGTGAAGCAGAGCTGCACACACCTCCCCGTGCTCCCTTCTGCACGTGGCAGAGCCTCCAAGCCCGGGGAAGCATGGAGGGCACACACTGGAGAAATCCCAGTGGAATTCCCCCCAAAACCCCACTGCTGGTGCCCACTTGTTGAGCCACTGCCTGTGTATTTTGAAGGGAACTTCTCCAGATTGTCAGAATTGCTGAAAAAACCCAGCCTTGAAAGGGTCCCAGGCGTTCCTGATTCCTGTTTTTCTGCAGGGATAGAGCAGTGAGGTGTGAAGGAGCATCCCCTGCTTTCCTGTGCACTTTGCTATCCAAAGGCCGTTTGAAATACAGAAGGCTGAACTGCTTCATTTCTCCTTTTGCTTTTTTTTTTCTCCCAAGAAATTAAAAGTCCTGTTTGAGACCCCCTTATCTGGCAGGTGAGGGGATAATTGGAAGTGCCCTGGTAGAGCCGACATGTCCTGAGATCCGGCAAGGAGCAGCAGGAACATCGCGGAGACACGCACAAACTTAATAAACCTTGGGGGGGAAAATCTAATAATCACTTTGCTGTCTCAACAGCTCCTTAGCTGATAGAAGAGCCACTCATTTTTCACTGCATGTCCACTGTTCTTTAACTCTGTGAGAGCTCCCATAAAACACCCACGCTCCGACGTGTCCTGAGTCAGCAGTGCATCTGCCCAAGGTCTCCTTGGCAAACCTCAGCAGCTGCCTCTGGAAAAGCCCCGACACTGTCAGCTGTGGGTCAGCCAGAAAATATTTTCTCCCTGGCTTATGTGCCCAGAGGCTTGAAAACTATTATTTGTGGCCATCTCCCACCTTTTCTATTAAAAATAAAGCTTGAGCGCTGCCCAGGGCTCTATGGAAAATGATCAGGAAAGCACTTGGCACCAGGAATGTGGAGGGAAGCAGGCAGTGTCCTTCTGGTGCTTCACTTCCGTTTCCATTTCCCCTCACATTTGTTGGGCAAGAGCCTCCAAGGCTGAAATCCAGCATGGGGGTGAAAGGACAGGTCCCCATCTCAGCCATCCCGTGGGACACGTGGGCCGAGCCCTTGCTCTGAAGGAGACGTGCCAGCACGGGCAGTTATTCCAGACCAGGCACAATAAAAGCAATTCCAGCTCGATTTCCTCGTGCAGGAGCAGGTTCCCTTGCCCTTTGGCCTCCCACAGAGTTTGCATTTTTATGGTAAAGCTTTTAAAAAAAAACCAGTTGCACAACCTCAAGCATGGGCCCCCAGCTGGCTCGGGGATGGCGTGGCTGGTTATCCGTACAGAGGCTGTGGACAATTCCTGGATGGACGGGTGGAGGATGGACACAGAGCCACACAGGCTTTCCCACCACTCATGGAGCCACCCTCCACGATGGATTTGGGGTCACCAGTGGGGATATTTTGGCTCAGAGGTCCCCAGTTTGTGCACACTGCAGGTTTGTGGTGGGTGTGTGTGACAGTGTTCACCGGGGTTCTTGGATTGGGGAAGAGACGAGGATCTGACTCCATGTTTCAGAAGGCTGATTTATTATTTTATGATATATATTACATTAAAACTATACTAAAAGAATAGAAGAAAAGGTTTCATCAGAAGGCTGGCTAAGAATAGAATAGCAAAGAATGATAACAAAGGCTTGTCGCTTGGCTCTGTCTGAGCCAGCTGGGCTGTGATTGGCCATTAATTACAAACATCTAACATGGGCCAATCACAGATCTACCTGTTGCATTCCACAGCACCAGATAACCAATGTTTACATTTTGTTCCTGAGGCCTCTTAGCTTCTCAGGAGGAAAAAATCTTTAAAAAAAAGATTTTTCATAAAAGATGCCTGCAACAGGTCCGCAGGATCACGGAATCATTGATGTTGGAAAAGGCCTTGAGTCCCACCATGAATGATCACCACCATGTTCACCAATAAACCACGTCCCCAAGTGCCACATCTACACCTTTTTTGAACCCCTCCAAGGAATGGTGACTCCATTCCAGGTCCTGCATGATCCCTGTGTGCATCCCCCATGGACAGTAGGGAAGAGTCAAAGCCCAGTGTGGAGAAATCCAAGAAGCTGGAGCAGAGGGAAAAAAAAACATCTGCCCTTTTCCAACCTGACTGCTCTTGTATTTGTTTATTAAACACAGGTCTGGGGAGGAAATGCCTCGCTGTGGTGACAGGCCACGTTTCCAGGGTTATCCCGGAGCACAAGGCAGGACAAGAGCCATTCCCCATCCCCATAATTAGGGAGAGCACGTGTGCAGAGTGGCATTAAGTGACATTTACATGCTGTGATGTGCTCCTAACCAAATTAAGGGCTTTCCCTGTCACCCTTCTCAGCGCCTTGCAGCAGGCAGGACTGTGCTCACAGTCCTGCATCAGGCCACCAGGTTTATGGAATTTGCCTTCCCTGCTTCTCATTGCGTGCCAGAGTGTCCTCCCAGAGGTAAATTTAAGAACAACCTCCCTCCACCACCCAGCTTTCCTTGGGTTTGCTCATCACTGGCAGCAGCTCAAATCCCAGGCTGGGATGCCCGGCAGGGACTGGGCACGGGATGGTCACAGAGCATTCCTGGGTTCCTCAAACCACTTTCCATGAAATGCTCCACCTCCCTTTCCCCTCCTCCCCCTCAAAAAAACCCAGCCCTGAACCCAGCCACTCCTAGCTCCTCCACAGCCATTTCCCAGGTTCCCAGACTTAACTGTCGAGGCTGCAGACACATTTATTATCTTTTTTTTGCCATGCCATCTGGCATTTGTGTATCAGAAGAAGATTATATCTATGTCAAACAGGGGGAAAAATATCTCTCCCTGTAACAGTTGTAGAAGCAAGGGGGAGAAAAAAAAATACGTTAAAAAAAAAAAAAAAAGAAAATTAAATCCCGTGGACCATATGGAAGACTCTTTCTTAAGTGATCTATCTTGAGCACTTAGGAGGTGTCACAGCCAATGTGCAGCTCCTGGGCTCGCTGGGAGAGGAGCAGGGTGGCAGCGCCTGGAATAGCCTGGAAAGGTGAATTCCCCCCTCTCCTGTCCCGGAATGGGGCAGAGGAGAGGGAACAAAGCGGGACAGCTTGCAGCATGCCGGGTGAATCAGAGCAATGGCCTTTCTTTGCCTTTCGGGCTTTTATCAGCGCGCGTCTTGCGAAAGCGAGAGGTGTGAACCCGCCGTGGAGCCCGGCCAGGCTTGCAGTGCCTGCTCCGTGCCTCCCCGTGCCGGGATCGTGGAAAATTACCGGCTTCTCCTGCCAGGGCTGCCACACGGGCCTTGCCAGGGCCGGGGAACCGAGCCTGGCACGGCCCGGTGGGCACCGAGAGCGGCCGGCGCTGCCACCGCGCCCCGAGGCGTGCGGGTGGCACCGGGCTGTGCCCAGGGGCACCGGGATGTGCCCAGGATGTGCCCCTGGCTGGGCAGGGTGGGCACGGCCCCTCCTGGCTTGGCAAGGTGGCTCCGCGGTCACCTCCTCAGCGAGAGCATCCTCTGCAGCGCTCCGGGCTCCATCCTCCAGCTGGGAGAGCGCGGGGAGATGAAGCGCGGCCAGCAGCACCCAGGAAAAGCCCTGCTGGGGAGGTGGAAGTGCCAGCAGGGCACGGGCAGCTCCTCCTGTCCCAGGCCGGGGCTGGCAGGGCCTCGGTGCCCCGTGGGGAGCGGGGCTGGCTCCCGCCACGCCCTGGCAAAGCAAACGGGCTCCGAGCGACACGGCACAGGCAGCCCGGCCCCATCCTGCTGGGACTCGTGGTAAACAAAGGAAATACCACAAAATCAAACAGCATCACTGCCCAGGGCACAGCGGCCGGCTCCCCCTGCTCCTCTCGGGAAAGGCTCCTGGCCTCTTCCCTCTTTCCCCCCTTCTGCAGCTGGTGCTGTTGCCTCTGGGAACCAGTTCAGCCCAGTATTGATTGTACTCCGTGCCCCCCAGAACCGCCCCTGGGTTTTAGCAGTGCCAGCCAGAGCCATTCCCCCCGTGCTGCCATGGCCTGGGCAGGTGTTTGCTGATGTGCTCCGCTCTTCCTGCTGCCAAAGTTCATGCCATGGAGTTATTTTTACCAGGAAACCCAGCTGTGGTCAGAGCTCTTCTGGCAGCTGCCCAGCCCTGGGGGTGAGGAGCACCAAACCCCACTGTTCCAGCATCCCACCCCGTGCTGAGCTCCCTGCCGGGCACTGTCCCTCTGCCCCCCACATCCCCCACAGCAGCATCCCTGCAGGGCATCCCACGGGGCAGGGACTGCCCCCACGAGCCGCTGTCCCTGCCCATCCCACTGCAAACACCCACGGTGGCTGCTCTGCCCTGGGCCCTGTGCCACTGACAACAGCCTGAGTCACCCAGGATGTCTCGTTGGGGCTTGACCGTGGCACCCCAGATTCTGGGGAGAGGTGGAAAGCAGCCAAGGGGCAGAGAGGCAGCTGAACAGCAGCAGGGTCATTTAGAGGGCTCCAGCCTCCTGTGCTCTGTCCCAGGAACACAGGAGCCCCACACTGAAGGGTATCCCCACCCCAGCCCTCCATTGCCCCTGTGCTTACAGGGACACAGAAAAAAATTTCCATCGATGTCTTTTCCTTGTAAAAAATCCTTTTGGAAATGCAGAATAAGTATGAAAGTCCTTCTACCAAGCCAAGGCAGGTTGTGATCCATCCTGCACCCAGGGAGAGAAGATCCCTGCTGGGGTGCACCCTGTTAAAACTGCTCCCTGCAGGTCTGGGGCTGAGGAAGGGGGGGCTGCCAGGCTGGCTTAGCAAAGCTGGTAAGAAAACCCTCAAAAATAACTTGTTAGAAAACATGTCCCAGCAGAAATGTTCCTGAGGTGGCTTGTGGCTTGCTTGTTTAGGCTTCTCCATCCTCCCCAAGGATGCACCTGGAGCCTGCTCCACGCTCCAAACCCCCCTCTTCAGGGTCACTTGGAAAGCTCTCGCTGTGGAGAACAGGACACTCATTCCTGCCTTGACCTCTCTGCAGAAGCCTCTCCAGATTCACTTATTCCTCTCTTTGGTTGCCTCCACAAAAGTTTTGGACACTTCCCATCCCCAGTTTGCTCTGGCAGCCCCAGCAGTGAGTCCCCTGCCCCTCTGCACCCAGATTCTCCTTTTCCCACCTGGCCTTTCATTGGAAAAGCCCTCTCCTCTGGAAAATCCCAGGCTCAAGAATCCCTGACTCCATCTCCAGAGGAGTTCCTCCAACTCTGCAGGTTTGGGCAGGAGATCTCCTTCCCCACCAGCATCCTTGCTCTGCATTGGAACTCCCCATGCTGCACACCCAGGCCTGTGAGCTGCTGTTCTGCAGGAAAAGAAAGGGATGAGGGATGAGGGGAGGATGGATGTCAGCTCAGGAACATCTGAGTGGAAATGAGAGCTGGCAGTCACTGAGGATCCCAGCTCTTTTTCTGTTATCTGTTTCATTAGGTTTTATTTCTGTTCAAGGAAAACTAGGGGGAAAAAAATGTATCTGAAGTCAAACAAAACATTTTCTTTTGCTAAAAGGGAAGGATTTCATCTCTGCCTCATCATTAGAATAATTTCCATTTCAAAAGTGGGCTGTGATTTTGAAATGAAAATTGAGACCATCCCATTCCCAAAGGCTGAAGTGGGATATTTTGACAGACCTTTCCTTTTTTTTTCTTTTTTTTTTTTCACCTCTAGGGCCCTTTTGCCTGGAATCAATATATCCCTGTAGTGAGCTCTGCATTTGACAAGCAGCAAATTTTCACCAGCTAAACATCTCCTTAAATCTCCATCAGTGGAGGACAAGGTGCAGAGGTGCAGGGTCCTTGCTGAGGTCCCTCTGCCCCTGGATGCAGCTTCCTCCATCCTCTCCAGCTCCTGGGGGATGTCACCTGGCAATCCCCACAACTCATTAGCACTTAATACACAGCGAGAGGAGCTGGTACCTATCCCTCCCATCCAAAACAATCTCCCAATGTTTGGAAATAAACGGCAGAAATATGTCCCAGCAGGTGTTACCTCTTCAATGTTGTCTTGTTTGTAGCCAGTCACAAGACAACATTCCCATAACACCAGAGGTAAGCAGATGGCACTTATTAATTTACATCGTAAATACGCTCTAATGTGTACACTGAGAAGCCACTGCTGTGGGAGGCAGCCCTACCTGGCTCACACAGAACATCACAGCCCCAACAGCTCACCTGAGAGTGGAACAGCCATGTCCCTGCTCCAGTTCCTTATGGAGCCTTTCCCGGCGGCACCGGAGCGGTTCCGTGGCATCCAGGGCCATCTGCACCCCCCTTCCCACAGCTGTCAAGAACCGCCTGCCCCAGGCGCCAAAGCGCAGAAAATTACACCCAAAGTTATTAGAGGCAGCAAGACTGCAGGCAGCATGCACACAGCATATGTCCCAGAGTAAACAGATTGCGTGGAACTTTCCGGAACGTGCCGAGGGCCCGGCGGTGCCTGCGGGGAGGGGGAACGTGTGTGTGCTCCCCCAGGGCACAGCCCTGCTGAGCCACCCCACTGCCAGCAGGGATGTGCAGGAATGGGGAGCTGGAGGATCATGGAAGGGGCTCTCTGGGCTGGGCCACCTGGCACATCCAGGAATGATTGGGGCTGGATGGAGAATTAGCAACGCAGATGGGTTTGCACTAAAATAGCTCCGTCCCATCTCCCCCTCCCAGCCCTCCCCTCCTCTCTTCTGCAAAGCAACACAGTGGAAAATTGGTGAGTTTTTAATTTTTTCAAGTTTTTTTTTTTTTTTTAATTCTGGAAAGAGGCAGAAGTAAATGGGCAGCAAAAGGAGCCCAACATCACCGAGGGATCTAAAAGATGTTACTTTTTTTGCTGGAGGTGGGGGAGCACCAGCCCTCCCCTCTTGCTGTGGTCACTGTGGCTGCAAAGGGCTGTGGCACGGGAGAAGGAAGGACACCTCAAGAACTGCAGTGTAGCCTCCAACCCCAACCTGCCAGGAGCATCCAGCCTGCCTGTAAATCCCTGTCTGTGCTGCCTAATGCAGGGGCTGATCCCAAATCCAGCTGCCACCCATCCTGCTTGGAGACCTTGGCAGTGCTGCTCAGAGGCCTTGTCCCCAGTGTCACCTGCATTCAGCAGTGGCTGCGAGCACCAAGTAAAAACCCAACCAGACACATCAGGAGGCTGGGATAAAAGGTCCAGGGCATAGCACCATCCCTGCAGGATTTAAAACCACCGTGCCATCTGATCTGCGCAAGAGGAGCCCCACAGCTGGTGCAGCACCTGCCCAGTGCCCCCTTCTCCTGCAGCCACCCCAGAGCCCACGGCGAGGGCTGGATGCAGGGAACATCACCCACACTGCAGAGTCTGCACTGGGGAGAGGAAATTCACTCCAGCTGCCAGCTCTGGCTGATAAGACAATCTCCTTTCATCTCTTATTGCCTCTCACTCCACCCCTTCATTCTTTATTTTCTTTTTGGTTGCACCCAAGGGCCCGTGCTGCCCTGGGTGCCCTGCGTCACACTGACGTCAGGGAGGCAGCCAGGGCCACGATCATGGGGCTTCTTTCACAACCTGCCTGCCCTGGGGGCTCTCATTAATCAAGATCCGCAGATAACAGCCCTGCAGAACGACTGCCAGCAGTCCCAAGGGAGCCCACACTGGTTTTTCCCAACAGCCGCCCTGGCAGAGCAGGAACAGGGCAAAGTGCTGGGAAAGGAGGCTGGAAAAGGGCAAGAACAGGGCTGGAGGGGCTCCAGGTGTGGCAGCACTGGGCTTGGAGAACCCTGGTCCAGTGGAAGATGCCCCTGTCCATGGCAGGGACAGGTAATGGGGTGAGCTTTAAGGTCCCTTCCAACCCAAACTCCTCTGTGATTGCTCCAGGGTTGGCACAGGACCTTCTGCATCCACCCTGGGACAAAAAAGTAATGGATTTGGCCACAGGTCTCTGGCTGGGGCAGTCCTTCTTGTTTATCCATCCCATCCTGCTGGCTCAACACTCAGCTGTGGATATTGAGCACCAGCCCTGTCAGGAGACATCAGAGTCATCCCACATCCACATGGCAGTGAGAGGAACAAGTCTTCAGTTTTTCAATTTTCCATTCTTCTCGGAGATCTTTACAAAAGAGAAGGGGAAAAAAAAATCTCTAAGAGTTTCCCAGCCCTACCTCCTTCTCCTTCATGCCTGCTCCCAGCTGGAAAACAAGGATTACCTTAGCTGCTGGATTTCTCTTGCTCAAGGATGGTTATTTGCATGGCTTTGTGCAAAAGCCCTGGTTTTGGGAAGAGGGCATGAATTTAGGGCTCATTTCAAGCCACAACCCTCATTTTCAGAATGTGACCCCTCCTTCCTGCATAATGAAAATCCATTCCTTGTCTTGGGAAGGGTTCATTACAGGCAGAGGAGACCAGTGTGGTTTGCACATGGAAAAGAATTACTATGAGACACTTCTTGAAACATTTTTTTTAATTGATGTGCTCCCAGTCTCCTGTTTGCTGGTGGGTAATTAAGTCAATTAACAAGCATCTGTTTATTTATTTCCCTCATTGATGGATGTAAGCAGTTTGGGTAGCAGTTTGTAACAAGGGCCCGCTGCAGCTTGCCCGCCGATCCATGAATATTCAGGCAATCTCTGCACTCCATCTACAGGACCTGCTCCTCCACCTCCAGGAACCTGGGAACGAGCTCCAGGGTGGGCAGGGATGGCACAGACTGTCAGCCTGGGGCTGGGATCCTGCCCTTGGTTGGACAGGGCTTGGAGCAACCTGCTCTGGTGGAAGGTGTCCCTGCCCATGGCAAGGGGTGGAACCAGATGGGCTTTCAAGTCTCTCCCATCCCAAACCAGTCTGTAATTCCATGATTCTAAATCCCCTTCTAATCTGCACTTTGGCAAAGTCCCTCGGACGCTCTCAAAGTCTTCTTGGGGCTGTTTTTGCATCCCTCCTGCAGACCAAGGCTTCAGCATCCTTCAGAAAGCGTCTGAGGGCAGCTCATGGAGGCTGGAAAGCAGCACCCACCTGCCCTGAGCCCATGGGGAGATGTCAGGTGCAACACCTCACCCAAGCACGGCACTCCTCTCCTCCCCACATCCATGTGCTTCCCTGGGGGCCTGGGGAGGAAGCACCACCAGGAAAGCAGCAGCTCCCTGGGAATTTGTCTGTCTTGGGATCCAGGTGGATCTCCACCAAGCCCCCCGACCCTCCTGAACCTTTTTGGGGTCACCAGAGCAGCCTGGACACCTCTGTCCCCATGTCCTCCATGCCCAGAGCCAAAGGGCCAGCTGTTCCCACGTGGAGCAAACAACTCCCAGCGCTGCCTTCAAAGAGCACCTTAATCACAGGCAGCACAATTAAGGAGGCCTGGGAGCCAGAGAAAAATGGATTAGCAGACTCTGGGCAGAGCATTCATCACGGCAGCAGTTCTGCAGGGGCGCATCTGCTGCTGACTCCTCTGCTCTGCTCTCCTCTCCTGCAGACGCACCGGTTTTATTGCCGTGTCAGCACCGGGGATGTTTGCTCCCTCCTGGAGCCCCAGCCCTGCAGCGCTGAACGCGCTGGTTTTCCACCAGCTGGGGAGAAAGGGATGCTCCCATCCCCGGGGAATTGCCATCAGCACCTCGGAGGAGGCTGCACCAAAAGCGGTCGTGGGGCTCCCCACGCCCTGCCTGCGTGCCTGGGAGAAGGGAGGGCAAGGCTCCTAAGCACCCTTTCAAAATTCCTCGGGTTTGGGAAATTAATTAGTTTAAATGAGCAATTAGAGCTCGATTTAGCGCTAGCTCGCTGCAGCTCTGCTGGATGGCTGCGCCTTCCCCTCTCCCACTCTTCAGATTAGAGTTTTGGGCTTTTACAGGAAATATCATCGGGGCTGGGAGTGAAGTCAGGCATGGAAGAAAACAGGGATGAAGAAGGAAGAAACAGTGGGTGAGGGAGGGTCATCTCCAGGGTGCAGGGAGAT
Organism: Molothrus ater; assembly: GCF_012460135.2. Classification (NCBI taxonomy): domain Eukaryota; kingdom Metazoa; phylum Chordata; class Aves; order Passeriformes; family Icteridae; genus Molothrus; species Molothrus ater. Next base: position 2,112,497 of record NC_050484.2, read on the forward strand.
GGTCATCCTTGTTTCTCCATGGCGCTGGAGATTTGGCCAAATCCTGCTTTTGGCCATCTCCAGGTCGGCCTCGTTTCAGAGCTCACAGAAATTTGCCACCCAGTTTTGAGACAACTCAAAAAAGTCTAACAGGAGCCCCAGGAAAACCCTCCAATTTACAACGGAGCAGGAGAGGCATCATAATAAAAATAATAAGAGTAATGATAATTGAATGAAAGTTTGCTCTAATGAACTGGCTGCAGCCCAAAGCTGCTTAATAGCAGCTCAATTTCCATGTGACAACTCAGCGAAGGCACTGGAGAAATTCACATCCCATGGCTTTGTTGATAAATAAAAGATCCCTTCGTGCCAGTGCACAGCTGGGACCTTTCTTCCACCCATGCTGACCCCAGAGAAGCCAGCTTGGTCATTGATGCCCCTGGATCCCTGGCCAGGTTGAAGGGGGCTTGGAGCAACCTGGGATAGTGGAAGGTGTCCCTGCCCGTGGCAGCAGTTGGAATGGGACGGGCTTTGAGGTCCCTTGCCTCCCAAACCAGTGTGGGATTCCAAAATTCCACAATAACTGCACACTCTGAGCCCTCCTTTAATTCTTTTTAGAGTCTCCTGAAGACAACTGATGGAGACATCATTTTCCCAGGCAAATGAAATTATCTGCTTCTTTCCCCTGAGGAAACCATTTCTATTCTGCACCTTTTCCTTAATCCCACACTATTTCAGGGATGGTTGATTTATAGGTTTTGGAAGCTCTCTTTTCTCCCACTGCTGCCAGAAAGGAAATGGCCCAGGCACATCCTGCCCTGGCTGAGGTTTCCTCTCCATGTCCCCCATGGATGCAGGGGTGAGGCCGTGGAGGAGCTCAAACAGCACCTGGGACTCCAAAGATGGCATGGAGGAGGCACATCCTGACCACAGAAAGGGGTACTTGAGCTGAATTCCAGGGAGGAGAAGGAAAAAAGGTGGATGGTTTTGGGGGCCTTTCCAGTCCAGCCCAAAGAGGGTCACTCTCCCAGTTAGAGTTAATAATTACCTCTGCCTGATATCCTCCTCTCCCCAGCCCTTTATACATGGAGCCAACACAGAGCAGGAGGGGAAGGATCCTCTGGAGACACAGGGAGAGGGGGTGAGATATCCCATCACTGCATCCCTGCCAAACCCCACTGCCTGAAGGGGCAGAGCTGCATGCCTGCATTCATCAGGAGAGAAACAAACCCAAACCAACCAACCAAAGCAAGCAAACAAACAAACAAAAAGCCTGCTCCTCCAGACAAAACAAATAATTTTTAAAAACCCCAATTCTCCCCCCACAAAAAAAAAAAAACCGCAAAACTCTAGCCCCCTCAAAATACAGTACTTGCAAAGAAAGAAGCAAAAAAAAAAAAATCAAATTAAAAACAGTCAAATCACCCCCAAGAAACCCAGCCCTTCCAAAAAAAATTCAAAAACCAACACCTCCAAAAATAAATCCCCTGAAAATATCCCCAAACAAACCCACCCTCAAAAACCCCCCCCAAAAAAATGAAACAAAAAAACCCAACCCCCCCAAAACACAAAAAAACCCCAAAACTCTAGAAACAAACAAACAAATGCAAAATGAAACCAAACCCCACCCCAAAACCCCCTCAAAAATAAAACAACTCCTTCAGAAACACTTCCCCCCCCCAAAAAAAAAAAAAAAAAAACAGAAAAATCTTCAACAACCTGACAAAACAACAGGTTTTGCTTTGAACATGGAAAACTCTCTGCAGGGAGGGGAGATGCTGCTATCCACATCCATCCTGAGCTTCCCAACAAACCATCCTGGGGTAGCACCTACCCTTGGCCAAATCTGTTCCAGTCCAACCCCCCCTGGGTTTATTCCTTGGGGACATCTCGTCCTTCCTGGGGCTGCCCATGCCTGGCAAGTGTTTGGAGCTGCTGCCCCTCAAGGGGGGAAGGGGCTGCTCTGGGCTCCCCTTCAACAGGAACATGAAATAATCCTCATGGCATCATCTCAGCGGGCCCTGCCTCTGCTCCAGCTGCTCCTGCCTCTCCCCCAGAGGTGCAGCTGCCTTGGAGGAGCTCTGGGTTGAAGGAGGAGAGGTTTTGGCCTTTGGCCCCTGCACTGGCTGGGCTGGTGGGGCTGCTCACACCGCAGCAAAGGCAAACATGCATTTCCTGCATCTCCCCCTAGAAGGAGCTCAGGGAAGGTTTGGGGGGGCTAAAACTAAAAAATAAAAATAATTGAAACCCCTAATTAAGCTGGAGGCAGCAGCACAACAGACAACAGGGTCTCCATGCCTGGGGTTTAGGGTGGGTTGAAAGCCAACAGGGCTACAATCCTACAGGAAACTCGTCCTGCTGCTTCCTCAGCTCCTGCCATGGCTTTGGGTCAAACTCACATTCCTATGGGGACAGTGGACACCTTTGGGACTAACTGGAAATCATAAAATCATGGAATAGTTTAGTAGTTTAGGTTGGAAAGGATCTTAAGACATCATCTTGTCCAACCCCCTGCCATAGGGAGGCACACCTTCCATTATCCCAGGTGGTTCCAACCCCATCCAACCTGGCCAGGGATGGAGAGTCCACAGCCTGGACTCGCTCCCTGTTTTCTTGGTGCCCAGAAATTCTCTCAGAGAAACTGTGGACTTTCCCCTTGAATCAGCACTACCATGGACACTCCTCTCTGAGAGAGTTTCCCCAGATCTGCTACTGCTGCACAAGGTGCTGAGGCTGGACTGGCAAACCCCCTGAGCTTGGAAAACACGAGCTGAGCTTGGAAAGGGGAGAGCAGAACTGTCAGCTTCCAGGGTACAACAAACAGAGATTCCTCTGGTATTCACTTGTTCCCCAGGAGAAAAAATGATATTGAAAACACCCCATGTCAGAACAGAACTTCCAGAAGAGCCCTTGCAGTGACTCTGGCAGGGATGGTGAGTGGGAGTATCATCCTCACTATGTTCTTCCCAGTTAGGTAAGACCTGGTGTCAGGGGGATCTGGGACACATTTCTGGAGATATTGAGATCCTGTCTCCTCTTACCTCTGCACTTGTGGGGAGGGAACTCCCAGCACTCCTTCCTTCTCCTGCAGCTGGGAGCAGGTGCTGATGCATCTCTTTGCTACATTGGCTGCTCCAAGCTCCCTTCCTCATCCTCATGGATGAGCTTTGTGTCTGGCTGCAGCCTTCAGTGCTTCAGGGCTGGATCACAGGACCAGAGAATCCCAGAATCCCAGAATGGTTTGGCTTGGAAGAGACCTTAAATCCCATCTCATTCCACTCCCCTTCCGCTGTCCCAGGTGGAGTGTGATGCTGCCATGGTCCTCCCTCACACAAGTCCCTGCAAATGGCTGAGGGATGGAGCAGCCAACGCTCAGGGAGAAAGGGAAACCCTCCCAGGACTGCTGCCTGCCCCACAGTGCCTGGAGAGAGGCAGCCACACAATGCAGGGATGACAATAAACCCATAAATCAGCCCAGGGAAAGCAGGGAGCATAAACACCCCCATCATCCCTGAATATACAGGGAAGTGGACTTATAAGCAGAGGCAGGAGTTTTAATAAATACCCATTCCTGGGGAAACTCCACCTCTGGCAGCAGCAGAGTGGAACTGGTGGGATGACTGGTGTCCCGTGGGCACAGAGAGGAGATGGAGCCTGTGACCCACCTGCCTGGCACTGGGGATGTGGCTAATGTGGCTTAGAGCAGCCCTGGGATAGAGGGAGGTGTCCCTGCCCATGCCAGGGGGTGGAACTGTGTGGTCTTTAGAGGCCCTTCCAACCCAAACCATTCCATGTACAAACAGCTTCTGGAGCTGTGCTCACTCCACTGCCCTCCCTCCACCCCTGCTGGATTTAAACCAAAGCAGCATCTGAAATTATTGCCCTGAACCTCCCTCCCAGCTGCCAGCTACATTTTCTGGGCCACAAGCCCCTGTCAACCCATTCCCTGAAGGATACAAGGAAATGTTCAAATGCGATGTGGCAGCCTTTCCTTCCTTTGTTACGGGCAGCGCCTCCTCAGGGATGAGCCCTGTATTTATGCCCTTGGCTAGAGGATGCTCAAGCAGGTTCCAGCTCCAGGGGACAGGCAGCATCTGACTCCATCCTCCATCCTCCTAAACCCCCGACTCTTCAAAATGCCCCATCCCTCCAAACCACCCTGCAGGGGACCAGGCCTGGGGTGAACTCCAGCCCCTGACGGCCACAGAGGCAGCTCTTCCCCTGCAGCTTTCTGCTTGCTTAAGCACTGCTTCTGCTATTAAATTCAGAAAAGCAATAACATCCCCAGCAATAGATGCCACTCACGATAGCTCAGGGAGCAGATAAGGCTCCCAGGAATGTGTTATTCCTGTTCAAAGCCTTGGTCACAGTGACCTCCGCAGATACTTTAAACTCAAGCTGGTTTAAATTTGGTTCTTTGTCATTGCATCCACTTTTTAAGGAAACTTTCAGTGATCCCAAGCCCCTGCTCTTATCTGCTGTGCTCTGGTTTCTTTCTTCATTTAATGGGGCAAAGACTAGTTAATTAAAAAAAAATAAATCTCCATCTCCCAGCTGACAAACTGCCCTTGGCTCTGGAGCAATCGAGCTCCCCACCCCTCTCCTCCTCCCTCCTCCCAGGAGATGGAAACCAGCCCTTTGATGGGATGTGTTGGCACCTTACAGGGATCCAGCAAATTTAAAGAAAAAAATAAAAAATAAAGAAGCAGAGTCAGTTTGCTCCCCACTGAACCCCAAAGCTGGGGAATGTTACTGCTTTAGGATGCAACACAGTCCCACAGCATTCCCTCACTGCAGCCCTGGCCCAGCCCTGCAGGAGATGGGACCTGCACCTCTCCCACTGCTTCCACTGAGGTGTCCATCACCAGCAGGAGATGGAGGCAGCTCCAGGCCCAAACCCTGCTGCCCACACCTCTGCTTCAGGCTCCTGAGGTGCAGGTAGGAATAAAACTGTTTTTTTCCCCAAAAAAGGCTCCTTCCTCCCCTCGTATGGCACTCCCACATCTCCTCCCAGCCAGGCCCAGGCTGGCTCCTGGAAGGGGCAGAGACCAGACCAGCCAAAGCCAGGCAGGCTGGGCAGCTGGAGAGAGAGAGGCAGGGTGCTTTCATGGAGCCCCACATGAGAAAGCTCCCCTATCCCTGTCCCCACACCATTTTCAATGCAGAAGCTGCACACACACACACACGGCTGCATCCCAAACCCCTCCGTATAATTACAGATCCACGGTTTCTTCTGGGCTTCCACTTATTTAATCATCCTCTCTCATCTGCCTCTAATACCCTGAGCTCTGTCAGAGGGCAGAAACACAGCCTTTACATCCAGAAGGACAAGAGTTCCCTGCAACAGCTGCTATATTTAACAGAAAAAATACACTGGGTTGCCATGGCAACCCTGGCTTCTAAAAATAGCCCTGCCATATCCAGCACAGCCGAGAGCACAGGCAGTGCTGACGGAAGCTGCTTTCCCCGAGCGCTGGGGAATGCAAGTAAACTTTTATTCCTCGCTGGAATCGCCACGGAGCAAACCCGGCAACAAAAAACCCAAAAAAAAAGAAAAAAAATCACAGGAGCCTTTGCTAATTCAAGCCTGATGTGAAGGATCCCCAGTTGCCTCAGCTCAAGGACGGATCCCTGAACTGCAGTTCCTGGGATCAGAAGGGTGCTTAGGGAACGGGGGGCAGGGCTGAAGGCAGCTGGGTGAAGATGGAATGCTGGTGCTGGATGTGGTTGGTTTTCCTGCTGGCACCGAGGCTGAGGCTCAGCGTGCCCAAGTGCCCATGGCTGGCCAGCAGAGCTGCCAGGGTAAGGCTGGCTTTGGGCACCCTCAGGGGGCACCCAGCCTTGCCTGGAGTGCTTCAAATGACCTGCAGAGAGCCATGGTGGGGATACACAGCTTTCCAAATGGCCTTTTCACCCGTTCCACCAACAAAACCAGCTCTCTGGGCAATGAATCAGGAGCATCCTCCTTCCCCACTGGAACACAGACTCTGCCACCAAAACACACCCCGAGCTCCCTACAGCAAGAGCCAGCTGAGCATCCCCTGAAATCTGATTAGCAAGGCTGGGTAGTCACAGCCTGCCTAGGAACAGCAGTGGCTTCCCATTGCACTCCAAGCCTCCAGCCCTAATTCTCCATGGCATTTCTGGCTCTGAGTGGAGGGCGTGCCCCTGACAGACAGCTCTGCTGCCCAGCCCTGATCCCAGCTGGGAGGGTGGCAGTGCCCTCCCCATGCTCTCCCCAGCAGCCCTGGCTGCCAGGAACCCTTGAGCACGGAGGTGGAGGGCTGAGTGCCTGCTGGAGGAGGCACAGCACTGCTTGACTCCTGCTCTGCTCCCGGGAGGAAGGGCTCTTCAGGAGGAAAACACTTCAGCATGTAGCTCTCAGTGTGTGTGTGTGTGTGTGTGTGCTTTCTTTTTCTTCTCCCCCACTTAAGAAAGAACAGATTGCCAGACCTGATGGGAGCCCCGGGCAATCCAGTGCCATATTTCCTCTATTTCATGGCTGGTACCAACAGCTTTGGAGCAGGGTCCAGAGAAGACCATGAGGATGCTCAGGGAGCCAGGCTGGGAGAGCTGGGGGTGCTCACCTGGAGAGGAGAAGGCTCCAGGGACACCTCAGAGCCCCTGAAGGGGCTCCAGGAGAGCTGGAGAGGGACTGGGGACAAGGCATGGAGGGACAGGACACAGGGAATGGCTCCCACTGCCAGAGGGCAGGGATGGATGGGATATTGGGAATTAGGAATTGTTCCTTGTGAGGGTGGGCAGGCCCTGGCACGGGGTGCCCAGAGCAGCTGTGACCAAACACCAGCAGCAGCTCTGGTTGAGGGGCTCTCTTGACTCATCTCCCAGCCAAGGTGGCCACGTGGACGTTTCCTCCCCTCCAGCAGCCGTGCCAAGGGGAATGCCAAAGACACTGGAGGGGCACAGGGGATGCCCCAGCCAGGATGGAGATGTTGCTGTGGGGCACTCAGCTGGGAAGTGCCCAGAGGGTGCTGCTGTGCCCCACACAGCCCTGTGTGCCCTCACCCAGCTCCCCAAGGGGCTGGCAGGAGGCTGCTGGAGCACGGGCACAGGCTTGGCAGGGGGCGAAGGGGCCCTGCTGGAGCATTTCAGTGCTGTTTGCTTCATCCCTCTTCATCCTGACCCAGTTCCTGGCCAATCCCTGCTGGCCCTGAGCTCCCTGCAGAGAAGACAAAACATGGGATGTTCCTCTGGCTCCCTCCACCACCCTGATGTCCTGCTGCAGTTCCTGCTCAGCACCTTCCCTCAGCCTCTGGAAGCAGAGCACACTTGTTCTCCTCTATTTTATGTCATTCCTGGCCCACTTTTACACCTGTCCTGAATCCCCTTCCCCCCTGCAGGGCCTGGAGTGGTGTTTGGCTGTGTCAGCATCACAGCAGCACCTCCTTGTCACCCACAAGGGCAGTGAATTCGTGCCCAAATAAATCCCTACCCTTGTGAAACCGTGTGAAAGGAAAGGCTTTAATGGTGAATAAACTCCCAAACTGGCCAAATGGAAAAGGGAGTGGATGAGATTTTCATGGTGTGAGGGCAGGGGGTGCAGCTCCTCTGGCTCAGCACTGGGAGCATGGAGGGAGGGATGTTTGCTGCTGGGGCTGCTGTTTTTAGAGCAGGGCAGGGAGTGAAGAGCACAGAGCCTGCTGCTGCTAATGGTGTTTGTGTTTAGAGCCTAAACTCAGGTCATGGGGAGCTGATTTAGAGGGAAATTCTTTAGTATAAGGGCAGTGAGGCCCTAGCACAGGGTGCCCAGAGAAGCTGTGCCTGCCCCTGGATCCCTGAAAGTGTCCAAGGCCAGGCTGGATGAGGCTTGGAGCAGCTTGGGACAGTGGAAGGTGTCCCTGCCCATGGTGGGGGGTGGAACTGGAGGAGTTTAAGGTCCCTTCCACGCCAATCCATTCTGGGATTCTATGAAATAGATTTCACCAGGGCATCCTTCCCTCACCAGGAGAGTTTCCACCACTCAGTAAGGCCAGACCAGGTGCAGAGGTAACAGCAGCCTGCATGTCCAGGCCCAGCCACGCTGTGCTCATGGTCAGGTGGGTGCTTTCCCAAGGAAAGCTGGCTCCTGAGGGCTCTGTCCCAGCCCCAAGCTGCTGCCTCAGCCACAGGAATGCAACAACAGCCCTGCACAAGCCCACACCGACCCGTGCAGCTCGTGGCTCACACGTGGGCTGCGCTCTGAAAGTGAAATGTGAGAGAGGTCATGGAAGGTGCTCAAGGCTTAAAGAAGATGAGGCAGGACAAACACTGTAAGATGCTTAATTTTATGTGGATCTGGATGGATTTACCTCAAAGGTTTGCTGGGACCCCTGGGAGAAACTTTGTAGGTGGAACAGTCCCGGCCCCAGAAAGGATGAGATGCGTCACAGCAGAGCCAGAGCAGCAGCACAGCCAGGCAATGACTCCAGACAGGAGGTGACATCCCAGAATTCTGCATCCCTGCATGTCCCCCATCACAGATTCTCATCTCCCTCCTGGTTTCATGCCACCAGGCTGGCTCAGGTTTTTGTCCTGTCCTTGCAGACATCCTCATCCTTCACTCTCACTTCTGGCAGGATAAAAACAAGAAAAATCATAGCAGGACATTCCTGTTGCGTCAGGAATCCATGGAGAACCCACGTTACATGCCAAAGGACACCATAAGTACATTCAATCTGCTGGAAATTATGATTTTTTACTCCACTGCTGTCCCAGACCATAGAATCCCAGACTGGTTTGGGTTGAAAGGGACTCAAAGCTCATCCAGTTTCACCCCCTGACATTCCAGTGACACCTTCCACTATCCCAGGCTGCTCCAAACCCCATCCAGCCTGGCCTTGGACACTTTCAGGGATCCAGGGCAGCCACAGCTTCTCTGGGCACCCTGTGCCAGGGCCCCAGGGAGGCTTGTCCAGCCTTTCCTCCAGCAAAACCTGATTCAACCACACTGAATTTTGCCTCGGGTTTCCTTTCTTTGCTCCAAGTCTAGCTGGGTCTCTCTCCAGGAGCCAGGAATTAGGTAGCACAGCTATTCCAAAGTAAATTGCCCTACAATTTCTTTTCCATAGCAAGAGGGGTTGTTTTCTTAGGGCAAACCACTTTTATCCTTGAGGAAAATGTCAGCAGGAGGAATAGCCAGGGAAAACTCGGCCGTGCTGCTGTCCTGGAGTTACTGTCAAGTAAAAAAAGGCCAGAGTTTCCCCTCTACAGTTTTTGTGGCCAAGTTCTTTAACTTTCCCCCAGCTCAGCTGAGGATGTCAGAGCTGGGGTTCCCTATAAATACTCTCAGCCTGGGCTGGGGAGAACAAACCAAAAGGGCACAGGAACCATGGAGCTGCTCCAGTCAGGGAGAAATGTCTGTAATTAATGTAGTGGGAAAATTACACATTTATATGGCCCCCCCCCCAAACACAAGAGCAGACATCCATTTCCTGCAGGGCTGTGGCCGCCTGCCAGCCCACAAATAAATCACAAAACCACAAAGTCAACAAGGAGGGGAAAAAAAAGGGGAATTATCACAGAGGATGCAGCACCCTTTTGTACCAGGAAAATCACCAGGGTCCCCACCAGACATCTACTGTTTATCAATAATATTCCCTGATGCTTCCCACCATTTGGGACTGAGGTGGGGAGGGATATTCAAGCAGAACAACAGAGATTTTGCAAACTCCAAAGGCACAGCCAAGGGGTGGCTTGGGAGATGCATTGACCTGCCCCAGAGGCGTTTGTGGGACCAAACCCAAACAAACCCACAGCAAACCTGATATTAAATAGCTTTGGCATGGGTGAAAAGATGGAATAAACCCAAAGCTGCCGACTTTCCTCCAGGAAGAGGGTGTCTGAGGGCAGGGATGGAGCACTCAATGGTCTGGCAGCACCTCCAGAGGGATCACGTCCAGTGATGCTGGAGATTAGGAATAAGAGCACAAACAATTTCAGTGAGGACTTGCAGTCCTACTCCCACGCATTTTCCCTCCCCTTGCCTGTCCCCATGGAGGTTTAATGGCCTGGGCCCCCACTTCACAGCACCCTGGGGTCGCTGAGAGCCTCTCCAGTGCCTTCCAGCTGCCTTTGGCTCCAGCAGGGGGATCATGGCAGCAGCTTTACAGCTTCCCCCGTGAAGCTGGGCTGTGTCAGCACTGGGGCACTGGAGGAGAAGGTCCATTAGTGGGGTTCTGAAGGGCAGCTCCTGTTTTCTGCACCACCCAGGGCTTGTAAATGAACCATGGGTGGGTGCCATGCTTCCCAGGGTATATTGTGACTACAGAAACCCTGAAAATGCATCAGCATTCCCAAATGGGTTTTTTTTCTTTTCCACTCTGAGCTGAATTGCTTTAGGGGGCACTCAAAACCATCATGTGCTGCTCACAGAGAAGCTTCCCCACCACCTCTTTCCCTGCCACAGGAATCTCATGGATTGCAAGGCACCCTAAAGGCCATCCAGTTCCAGCTAGCCTGGGTTGCTCCCAGCCCCTTCCCACCAGGATGAGGTGGGTTTATCTCCCCAAACCTCCTGATTTCACTGCCTGGCCACCAAACCTACACCAGAACCAGAGGTCCCACTACCAGGGACAGCAGTGAAGAAATTCCTCCCCTATTCCAGGCATGCCCATCCCAAAACCTCAGCCCTCCTGCTCTTACCCTGCAGTGGGGAAACACAGGTGGCACTAAGCAAAGGGAGGGAAGAGAGCAAAATGCTTCCCTGCACCTCAGGCACTTCAGCTTTTCCTTTCCTTCCTTGGCCTGTTGAAAAGAAAAAGAAAAGAAAAAAGAAAAGAAAAGAAAAGAAAAGAAAAGAAAAGAAAAGAAAAGAAAAGAAAAGAAAAGAAAAGAAAAGAAAAGAAAAGAAAAGAAAAGAAAAGAAAAGAAAAGAAAAGAAAAGAAAAGAAAAGAAAAGAAAAGAAAAGAAAAGAAAAGAAAAGAAAAGAAAAGAAAAGAAAAGAAAAGAAAAGAAAAGAAAAGAAAAGAAAAGAAAAGGAGAGAGAAATTGTATTTATTCACACACACAACAGTGAAACATTTGTTTAGGAGAAAATCTCACTGATTCTTGGCTGTTATTCCAGACACAGGGAGAACAGCAGCCCTTAATGTCTGCCTGTTCCTCAGTGATTTGTGCTTTTGTGCTTTGAGCGACGTTCCCAATTCTGATAAGGGTATTAGTGCATTTCTTGGGCTGAATTATAAATTATGAGATGCAAAGCCCTCTATTTATGCACTTCAGTGCTGAGAACTTACATGCAAAACAAGACACTCAAGCTCTCAAAGTTCCCACAGCAGCTCTCTCCACTCTGCACAGAGAAAGCACCCAAATTATTTGGCTGCATTTATGAGGGACACATTTCAGGGATTAGGGCAGGAATGGACATCTCCTGGATGTTTTCACAGCACTTTGCTCGGAGCAGTGGCTCCTGCAGCAATATCCTCTGAGCTGGGTCCAGGGCAAGCTCCCTCTTGAGCTCAGCATGACCAAATGGCACACAGGATAAGACATTTAGGATAAACACATCTGGAAGTGGCTCCCTAGCTGCAAAGAAATGCTTTTTAACACACTTTTTTAGGGTCAAAATGGAGCAAAACTAAAATGCGGCAAGCGCAGATTGGAGTTTTCATTTGGGGAAGGAGGGGAGGGGAGAGCTGTCCCCAAAGCAGAGCACACCCAGCACTGCAAACAGCAGATTCATCCTTTGTTGTTTGTGTTTCCACCTCCTTTTAATCAAAAGAATCACAGAATCATTAAGGTTGGAAATATCATCAAGTCTAACTGTGAATTCAAGAGCACAAAAGCATTTCTCTGAGCTCCACATCCACACACCTTTTGAACATTTACAGCATTGGTGCCTCCAGGCAGCCTGGTCCAATACCTGACCTTTCAGTGGGGAGATTTTCCCCAGTTTCCACTCTAAACCTCACCAGGCAAAACCTGGGGCCATTCCCTCTTGTCCTATCCCTTGAGCTCCAGAGCCTTGCCCAGCTCTGTTCCTTTCTCAGGACACTCATCCCAACAAGATGGAACAACAGGAAAGGGAGCTGCACTACCCCAGGGCAGAGCTTTCCCCCATCATTTTTACAAAGAGGAAGAAAAGAAAAAACACCTGGAAAAAAAAAAAAAGAAAAAAAAAAATTTAGGCTAATCCTAAACTGAAAGTTTCTATTCCTTAGTTAGATTTCGAAAAACAAAGTTTGTTTGGCTCAAAGTCAAATGTTTAATTTGACCTCAAAGCTTTAACTTTGCTTAAAGTTTCTTAGAATCTTAGAAATCAGATGACTGAACAGCACATTTTAAAAAAGGAAAAAAAAATAAAGCACTGTCCCCATCAGGGTTTGAAGCAGGTGACAACAATAAGCAGCAATAAAAGAGCAATGGTCTGTGTTCACAGAAAATGCCTCAGCTTGCTCATGTGCCCACAAGGATGCATCAGTTCATGTTGACAAAACTGCCCTGTTTAAAAATAATAATACTTAAATGTTCCCTCAGCCAAATGGAAAGAGGGGGTGATACCTGGGCAGGAAATGGAGCCAAGTGTCCCAGCCAGGACTGCTGAATGTCCTGCTGAGGAAGGGCCAGATCCCATGTGCTGCTCTCCCCTACACCATGAAGTGGCTGCTGTGGTCCCTGGGAGCTCATGGTGAGCCCTGCACTGCAGTCACAGCAGCCCTGGCCCAGAGGGGAGAGCCAGGCCTGGTTTTGCAGGAGAAGCCTCTGCATTGTGGCTCTGCTTCATCTCCCCCTCTGCATTCTGCTCTGAAGCCCTTGCAGCACCCCAGAGACCAGCTCATTGCTTCCCCACCATTCCCTGTCCATAGTATTCCTCAGAAACTGCTGTGGGAGTGCACACATCCCCTTGTAGCTCCAGCTGGCAGGAGAAGTTCATTGTGCTTGGGTTTGGGAACACTTTGGAAAAGCCCAGAGCCCATCCTCCATCCATTTCATACAATCACAGAACCACTCAACTTGGACAAGATCTCCATCCAGCCAGAACAGTGTCTTCCCTTCTGTGTATCTGAGAACTGAGATCTCCCTTCATTTGAGACTTCTCTAACAAACCAAAAACACACATTCACCCTCATTAGCAGTTTGCTGGTGTATTTTTCCAGGCTTTCAGTGCTCAGTGCCAGTGGCTCCACACAGAAGCTCCAGCAGCTCCAGGAGCAGGCTCTGGGCAGTGCAATTCTTGTCTGACCCATGGGAGCTCCAGGAGCAGGCTCTGGGCAGTGCAATTCTTGTCTGACACACAGCACCTGAACCTGCTGTGTCTGAGACCATTGCCCTAAATTCTTGCTGCTCCTCTCCATTTTCCCAGCCACGATCCGATCCCGGGGGGAATTCCACGTTCCCTGCAGCTTCTTCCAGTGCCCAACAAAGTCTCAGGAGAACAGCAGCTTTTTTTTGTGCTCCTACCCTCTGGATCTGAAGGATACCCCTGAACTTTAGGCTGGCTCTTGCCCCTGGCCCCTCTCTGAGGCTTTGATCCAAGGAAGCCTCTGGACACGTTCCCCTGGCTCCGCTGGGGAATTCAGCACTGCAGTATCTTGCATTGCAGATTATTTTTAGGGATGATCCAATTGAGACTGATAAAAATAAGAAAGGAGCTGGAGAATCTTTGCTGGAGCTGACTGTGTGATGCTGTGACTTACCAGAGCCTTGTGGCCAGAGTGGGGTTCCTGATCCAAGAGCACATCCCAGAACAGGTCAAGGTTCATCCGCAGGGCTCGATGGCCCAGTTGTGCTCCCACCAGCACCCAACAGACAAAAAACAGGGATCACCACAGATAAACACAGATACTTGCATGCCAAAATACCCAAATCACATCCAAATTCCCTTTCAAAGTTGAGGAAACATCACCCATAGCTGCCAAGGACATCCTAAGCAATATTGGCCAGCCAGACTGGTGATGCACTCCTGAATTTCACTGAAAGTCTTTAAAAATTTTTATCAGGTCTTTAATAAACTCAGCTGGGCTGTGCAGCCACAGCCCTCACCGTGTGGCTCTCAACTGAAGAGAAGAGCAGAAAGCAGTGAGACACCTCCCTGTGGCATATGCCCAGACTCCAGAAAATGTTTGGGGTGAAATTCCAGAGCACAGTAAAGGACAAAAACTGGGTTTTTTTTCTTTTCATTGATGTGAAGAAACAGGATTTGCTCTCAACTGATTGGTCAGTATTGCCTGGGGAAAGAAAGTAAAAAAAAAAAAATAATTACCCTTGAGAGATGACATGTCTAAACCAGTCACTTAGAGGTATTTATTGTTTTAAGAAGGGAATTATCTCTTTTTTTTATGGTCAGGTTGATTATTGCCAACAGTATTTTAACATCTGCTGTGCCTGCTGACCTACCACATTTACCCCACTTACACTAATTAAACTTTAATTAAGCTTACTAGATGTTCATCTAACATCAAAAGTAAGGCAAAGGCTTTGCCAAGCAAAGGTCTTGGCGTGGCCGGGCAGTTTGGGTTTACATCATTTTATTTATACATTCATAACAAAGGGGAGTGGTTTTAAGTGCAGGTCACTTCTGCCCTACTCACCTGACCCTTCCAACACCTGCTCTGCAGCTTTGTTCTGAATCAGCTTCATGAGGACTGGCATTTGGTGGGGTAGCAGACACCTCAAGGGCCTGACGAGTGTTTTGGGATGCTCCCATGAGTCCAGGCCCTCAGATACCTCAGGTTTCTCCTCCCAGGCTGCCAATCAGGTCTTGTATTTCTGTTTCTTAAAAAAAAATTAAAAAGCAACCAAAAAAACCCAAAAACAAACAAACAAACAAAACAAAACCAAAAAGAAAAAGCAAAAGGGCTTTCCTGCCAGCCTACCCTGGCAGTGCAGGGGTGCAGTCTCTGCTCTGTGCACACACAGCTGTTTTCCAGTCAGCCTCACTCAAACAACTCCAGCCAAGTTTCCTGACAAGTCAGTTTTCCTCTCCTCTCTGCCTCCAAAATAAATTCCCTCACATCCCAGGAAAGGTGCTGCCACAGGCTTGGGAAGGGAGGGAGAGGCAGCATCAGGAGTTCCTTGTGACATCTGGAGCACGGGTGTCACATTCCGCTCACCAGCCAGGGCTGCATTGGCCACTGGGGATTAAAACAGATCCTGGTGCTCTCCTCAGCTCAAAAGATTCACAGAATCCTTAAGGCTGGAAAAGACCTCAAAGATCTTTGAGTCCAACTGTTAACCCAGCACTGCTTTTCCCTAATTTCAGCAGGATCAGCTGGGAAAGCAAAAGCCAGCTGCACATGGACACTTCAAGGATCAGCAATCGGATTGTTGGTGCCCAGAATTGTCCTCTTGCATGGCTCACTCCATTCTCACCTTCAGCAAAATGGCTCTGCCTTTGATCCTGGGAAAGCCTCTTATTTTAGAGCTATTCCTGTAAAATTGCTTGAGCAAGACTCCCTCTTTTCTTTTCTTTCTTTCTTTCTTTCTTTCTTTCTTTCTTTCTTTCTTTCTTTCTTTCTTTCTTTCTTTCTTTCTTTCTTTCTTTCTTTCTTTCTTTCTTTCTTTCTTTCTTTCTTTCTTTCTTTCTTTCTTTCTTTTGCAAGCAGGAACTTTAAAAAGAAGGTTTTTGGAAAAGGATATTTTGGCAGCAAACCTTTCAGTTTAGTGCTTGGCAGGCACCAAGCATTTAAGCTTTGAAAAATAAAAATTTGTTCAGAGCTTTGGGGTTTTGATATTCTTTTGGCCTTTCTAAATGAAAGTCCAAGTTGGTGCTGTGAGTGGGGAGGTTCTCACACACACATACACAAAAAAAACCCCCAAACCCTCAACCCTCAAGGATTTCCAGTGATCTCTGCGTAAAAAGGTCTGAATCCAAGTCCAAATTCCCAGGAGGACCACACATGGATTCATGGAGTGATTTCCCCTGAATGACAGCTCCAGGTAGCACTGAAGGTTGTTGGAATCAAGGAATGGTTTGGAAAGGACCTTAAAACTCTTCCCATTCTCCTCCCTGCCATGGGCAGGGACACCTTCCACTGGACCAGGTTGCTCCAAACCCTGTCCAGCCTGGCCTGGAACACTCCCAGAGATGCAGGGGCAGCCTGTTTGAGGATGTAAGGGAATTAATTGCTCCAAACAATAACCACCTATTTGTGGTGTTTTATTTTCAGTCCATCCAAGGAGAGATGCTCCTGGTGAGTGTTCTGTGCACGAACAGGGGCTCCCAGTGAGACATCCTGTCCATCAGCTAGGCCCAGCAATGGAAACTCTCTGTGCAGGAATGAAATGGGTGCCTGTGCCACAAAGGCCTGGGCAAACAGGTGCCCTGAGCACACAGCTTAGAGCCAATGCCCCTGTTATCCCTTGGTGCACAGAACCAAGGGATAAGACCCTCTTTAAAACCACATCCTGCATCTCTCTCAGCAGCCCTGCAAAACCTGCAGCGAGCTTCCTTTCCTGAGATCCTGGAATGGCTTTGCTTCCAAACTCATTTGCTCCATTGGAAGGGAAAGAAAAAAAAAAAAAAAAAAGAGAAGAAGAAGAAAAAAGCAGAGAGGTAACAAGAGAAACGGAGCATTTGGCAAATGTGTATTGAACTTCACACAACAAACTCATTAGTTCAGGCGCCCCGTCTCTATGGCAACCAAACAGCACAAAAACAAGGCATTAACACCTAAATGTATTAGTGGGCAAGTGCTTAGCTTTTATCATTCCAGGGGTGTATTCCCCTCCGCAGCTCGCTGGGGTTCCCAAGGAAGACGATTCTGGTTCAAATGCCAGCATAAACATCGGAACACCATTTACAGACAGCCGAGCCGGAGCTTTCGTAGTTTCAATCACAGTTTGAAAAACAAACAACAAAACAAAACCGAGAAAAAGAGGCTGTGTGTAGGGGAGTTACCCAGTTTTCACTGTGCTTTGAGAAATTGTTAAAGGTTTGCAAGTCACGGGTGAGGGGCGAGAAATGTTTTCTATCCTATCCTAACAGCTCCGTGAGGATCTTCATCGGGTGGAGGAATGGGGGGGTATAAACTGGTTCTCCCAAAATAATTTCCAAGTGCCCAGCCTTTAATTTGAATGGATATTATGAGCCCTAGGAAAATGTGTAACCCAGTCTCCACTGTGCCACAAGGCTCCAGGCCATGCCACAGGCTCTGGGGGAGGAGTGGGGCTGTTTGGATTTGTTCCAGGAATACACAAGGGCTTGGGCATAAAGATGCTGGAAAGCCACATTTCAATGTTTCCCATTTAAAGCATCTTCCCATTCCGAGGGCCCTGGGTGAATTCCAGCGGCCCCAAGAGCTCAGACCATGCTGGGACAGCTTGGAGAAGATATCAAAGGTGTCAGCTCTCTCTCTGCAGGTCGGAGTGAGGCAGGAGAGCAAAGGATGTGTCTCAGCCCAAGGCACACTTGAAGCTGTGCTGGGGCTAACAATGCTCTTTACGTTTCCCTAAGTGCTCACTGAACTTCTTTTCTCATCTTTGCTCCAGGGTTTAGAACAACCTTCAGCAGGAATAAGGATCTGGCTTTCTTGGGGTGGATAGTCTTAAAGAACCTAATCCTGATCACTGGCAGAGAGAGGAAATCTCTACGCAGGGAAGCTGTGGCTGCCCCTGGATCCCTGGCAGTGCCCAAGGCCAGGTTGGAGGGAGCTTGGAGCACCCTGGGATGGGAGAGTGGAAGGTGTCCCTGCCCATGGCAGGGGGTGGCACAGGATGAGCTTTGAGGTCCTTTTCAATCGAAAGCCATTCCCTCTTCCATCATGCACAGCTGTTTCCAGGTGAGAGGCACCTTGTCCTGGGGCTAATTCAGACCTAATCACTAAATATTCTGAGTCTCCACACAATGACAGCAAGGAGAACCCAGGCTACACAGCTCAGGAAAAACCTTTAGTGGGAAAAGCAACACCCCACCAGGAGACAATGCCTTAAAAAAATGTCAAACCCATCTTCTCCTCCAGCATCCCTCAGGTGGAGTCAAAAGAGCACCTCTACTGCCACCAAGCACAGATTTAGCTTGTCCCAGTGTAGAAGGTCTGGTGGCAAATTGCTTGTCACCTGATTTCAGCCGTGTGACCAGCAGGTGCCACACAGGGGTGGTGCTGCACTCCCCACGCTGCCATCAGCACCAACATCCACCCCGTGTCCTCAGGCAGCACCTCCTTCTGCAAGCACTGCCAGCATTTCAGCTGGCCAGGGCCCTGCTTCCCAAGCCCTTCAGGCAGGTTGCAAGAAAGCAAATTAACAGGTTGAAAGCCTGACAATTTTCTTCTGAAACAAGGTCGCTGAGGATCTCACAAGTCCCTGGCTGGCTGACTCGCTATCAGCTCAAAGGCATTTCAAGAACATTAGCACTGGTGCCAGAAATATCTGGGCTCATCCTTGCAGCAAAACAGCAGCAGGGGGAGGAGGGAGGATGGGATGTAATGGCAGTGTCTGAACAGGCAGAGGGATGGGGGAGCAGAGATGTTTGGGGGGTGTTTTTTGGGGTGCCTTCACCACTGGGAAGAGTAAACAAAAGAGTTTTAAAGTCTCCTGTTAGCCAGAACTCTGTCACCACGACGACCCCATGGCTCATAGCTGGACTCCAGGATCTTAGAGGTCTTTTCCCTCCTTAATGATTCCACATTTACCTCTGGCAATAGATGTCAGCACACAGCAGCAAAGCCAACTCGAAATAAACCCTCAGCACTCCCAGTCCCCTACAAAAGGCACTACAAAAGTGCTTGCTGACATCATGCCCAGCTCACCAGTGGTTTTCCTCTACTGGAAATGTTGTTTGCAGTCTCCAGTCTCGCCTTATGGTCTTTTCAAAACAAGGGGCTTTGGGATTCACCAGTGAAATCATTGCTGTGGAACAAAATTCAGTAATCAGAACAACATTTAGCAATCAGAAAAACATTCAGCAATTGTAACAAGAACCATACCTGTGAGCTTCAGTACAAACCCAGCTCCAGATGGAGCTGGAATAAGATCTCTTATTCCAGAATAACAACCCTCTTTCACAGTATTCACCATTTTATTTTTGGGTTTGATGTCTAAATTAAGCATTTAGAGGCCTACATGTTGAACCCTGGGGCTTTTTTCCCCAAAGCCCTCCTGGCTGACATACCCTTGGGTCGAGGTGGGTGCTCTGCTCCTGGTTCATGTGAGCACAGACCAGCTCTGACTGCTCTTGTCAAACACAGCAGCATTTCTGGGCACGGGGGCAAATGGGTTTGAGCTGAAGGAGGGCAAGCATTAGATGGGATATTGGGAAGGAATTGTTCCCTGTGAGGGTGGGCAGGCCCTGGCACAGGGTGCCCTGAGAAGCTGTGGCTGCCCCTGGATCCCTGGAAGGTTCCAAGGCCAGGCTGGACATTGGGGCTTGGAGCCACCTGGGACAGTGGAAGGTGTCCCTGCCCATGGCAGGGGGTGGGATGAGATGAGCTTTAAGGTCCCTTCCAACCAAACCATTCTATGATCTGACCCCTAAAATTCACACCTCCAGACATCTGTCCTGGTGGGCAAAGCCACCCCGAGACAGATGCAGATTCTGGGAAGCAGCTTCTGGTCAGTGCTGCCCACACTGCACACACAGAGCTGCAGATTGTGCAACAGCTCTGAGAAGCCACCCAGGCCCTGCAGAGCTGGTGCCATGCTGAATGCATTAGCTGTGCTAGGAACAAATGAATGAACCAAAGCCAGCTTGGGTTTTGTGCTGGGGGCAGAGGAGCGCGGCGCGGAGCGGCAGGGGAGGCGGAGCGCGGTGACACCGCTGTCCCCAGTGTGACAGAGCGGCCTGGGTGCAGCCACACACGACCCAGAGGTGCCCAGATCCAGACCTGCGGGCTGTAGCTGCTGGAGCAGTGTTTATTTTAGCCCTGCTTCCCTCGTGTGTGCTCCCAGCAGGAGGGGATGTAAACTGGCTCAGCCGTGCCTGCCCAGCCCTCCATCCTCCGCCACGTGCCAAAACTCCTCTGCTCACACTCTGCGAGGTCACATTTATTGGCAGAGAGCTCGGCTCCTTCTCCCCTCTCCCTTCCCCCATGCTCCTGGTGAAATATGAAAACAGCCTGCCACCTGCCATTTGCCTGGCCTGCTTCTCTCCGTGTGCCAAAAATTAGCAACATACCCCAAAATGTAATTGGAAACACTGCACTGCACTGCAGGGGTCCCACTGCTGTTGCATAGAAGAGGCTTGACAAAAAGCCAATTTAATTTCTAGATTCCCCGGGCTGCGTGGAGCCGCTAAGTGAGGAGGTAAAAAAAAAAAAAAAAAAAAAAAAAAAAAAAAAAAAAATTAAAAAAAAAATCCCTTTTATCAGGCCAATTCCTATTAGTAGATTCAGATCTTTTAACAAGCCATGCCGGAGGAATCAGTGAGCTGTCACTGCCAGCAGATTTAGGGCATCGTTTCTTGGAATTGGAGTCGAGTGGGAGGTCAGGAGTTAGAAGTCGGCATTCCCAAACTTCAGAGCCGGGAGCTGGGGTGTGCAGGGCGGAGCTGAAGGGGGCAGAGAATTCCTGAGGGCTGACATTAACCCCGGGAAGGAAACTGCCCCGCTCCTCCTCCTCCCCAGCAGAACTTGCACAAGTCCCGGAGGATCCCGGCAGGAGGGATCTGGAGATGCTCCCGCACCTCGGCGCTCAGGGCAGCTCTGACAGAGGAGCACAGCACCACTGCTGCTGCCCGGGCTGCAGGCCAGCCCTGCAGAGCCAGCAGTTATCTCCTTTTTGCAGGAAAAGGGCAGGACAGGCGAGCAAGAAAATAGAGGGCACCTCATTCACACCACGCCTTGGCAGAGAGCTCGGCCAGCAGATTTGTGAAACTGAAAAGCAACATTTCACCCCAAAAGAGCTGTTTACATTGTCAGGGTCGACTTGCCAGGCTTAGGAAAGAGCTGTGCCAAACTGGCTCATTATTATCTCCCTTCCCCAAAATACTCAGGGCCTGCTCCTTTGTTCTGGGATGTCTGTATCCATGGAGCTGTGCTGAAATCCATGTGCCTCGGGGGCACCTGTACACACAGACACAGGGAACTCAGCCACTCTGACAGCAATAAGGATGGATTTTGGGAAGGAGTTGTCCCCTGGGAGGGTGGTGAGGCTCTGGCACAGGCTGCCCAGAGAAGCTGTGGCTGCCCCTGGATCCCTGGAAGTGTCCAAGGCCAGGTTGAAACACTCTGGGACAGTGGAAGGTGTCCCTGTACATGGCAGGGCGTGGGATGAGATGAGCTTTAGGGTCCCCTCCAACCCAAACCACCCTGGGATTCTGTGAAATTAATTGCCAGGCTGGAGCTAAAGCTTCACTGACCTCATGTTTCCCCTGGAATTGTGCTCCCTCCTCAACCTTATACCAAGGCTGTACAGCACACTCAGGAGATCCAAACAGGAACAATCCTTCCATCTGCTCTTAGGGAGAAAAGTGCTTAAACCCAAATCACAGCACTGTTAAATATCGCCCCACATCCTCCCTGGCCAGGTTCCTTGGAGAAGATGCACAGGGATGCTCAGATCAGGCACCCTGGGGACACTCAGGTGTGGCTGAAGGCCCAAACAGGACACTGGGACAATGGAATGCCTCTGGGGATGGAGTCTCCCAGCCCATCTCACAGAATCACAACATCCTGGGTGGAAGGAACCCACCAGGATCATGGAGTCCCACCCCTGGCCCCGCACAGGGCAGTGCCCAGAATCCCACCCTGTGCCTGAGAATGCTGTGTTTGGGACTGGGACACCCAAAGCCCACCATGGATCTGCTGCCTGGGACTGTGGGCTGCCTTCATTTCAGCCTCAGAAGGGCAAGGCAAGAGGGAGCCCTGAGGAAACTCCACATTCCTCCTCATCAGGCTGATTACTGAATAGGCTTTAATAGATCAGGGAATGAAGAATTTGGTTAAGTCTAAATAACTGCTTTGAAATGCTTCAAAATTAGATTTTTTTTTCTCTATAGAAAGCATGTTATGGAATACTAGGGAGATGACCCCACATTTCCAAAAACTAAATTATAAAAAAGTCATCACAAAATCCACAGCTGCTCTCCATTTGCAATAAGCTGTTTAAAACAAAATAAACCAATACATTTTGCTCCAAGACACATGCATTAGGCACTGGCAGCTTGCTTCCCTCATTCCTCTATCCCCAAACACTTTGAATGGAAGGAGGGGGAAACCTTGAAGTGATACATATGTGAGAAGCCCTGAGAACAATAGCTGCTCCCAGTTGACTCCAGAGCTGTTATTAAACTCGAGGTCCCCGTGCTGGAGGAGCACAGCTGGAGCAGCACCAGCACCAGGCTCTGAGAACACCAGCAAAAGTCAGATTTCCACCTACAAATTCCTGGAAGTTTGCAGCCCAAAGAGCAAAACACCACAGATTGATGTGGGCAGGCTCAGAGGGATGGCATCCTCCAAGAGCAAAGTACCAGCAGGCTAATCCTCAGATCAGGAGGGGCAGGATCCTGCTTGGAGCCCAACATCACCATTATGTTTTTAAGTGGAATTTTACTCACAATGAGGTGCAGTCAGTACAAAGAGGCTACAGTAGGTTTGTCACACCACGGTGTCTGGAAGTAGCAGCTCAGTCCCTGGATGTGCCAAGCAGGGGAGAAGAAGCTGAGTGCTGCTCTTTGCAAGCAGCTCACAGCTCTTGTCCCTGCTGAAAATGAGGGGAAGACTTGGAGGGTGCATCATGCATTGGGGGTGGCTCTGAGGATCCCTTTTTCTGGGCTTTGGAAAATGAAGCTTCTCTTGACACCCACAGCTGCAAGTGTGTGCTGCTGTTCCCTCTGATTCCCCAGACATGGAGCTGGCCCATGGGAAATAATGCCATGAAAGTTTTCTCTGAGTTTAAAAGCTCAGAGATGCCTCTGAAGCACTGCTTTCAAATGAAGCCATCACCAAGGGACACTGTCAGGAAGAAGGAGCAGCCCAGTCCCAGAGAGCCTCGCCCCAGGCAGGAAACAGAGATGAGGAAAGAGCTGAGGGAGGACTAAACCACTGTGTTCAAAATCAGATCTTCAGGCATCAAGGACTCAGAAAAGCAGGTGAAGGAAGGTTTCAAAGGCTGCCTGAGACTTGTACACTTGTACCCTCCAGCAGGCTTCTGTGCCCACATTAATCTCTTTTCTGCAGAGGACACACAAAGGGGAGGTTTCACAGCATCCACAGCAGACCTTACCTGAGTTATGCATCAAATACCTCTCCACTGCCACTGGATCCCTGTCCCTGATTCCCAGAGAGCCCTGATCAACTCCCAGCCCTGCATTAAGGACTCCAAGCTCAGCAGCAGGATCTCTCCATCCAGCACAGCAATACCCCCACTCCAGGATTTCCCTGAAGGCACATTGCTCTAAGCCACCTCTCCTCCAGCCTGATGTTCCCAGCAAGGCTGAGGAAGGGACCTTAACATTCCAGCCCCCTGCCATGGGCTGGGACACCTCCCACTATTCCAGGTTGCTCCAAACCCCATCCAACCTGGCCTTGGACACTTTCAGGGGAGCACAAGAGACTTCCCAGAAAGTTTCAGATGTGAGGAAGCATCTGGGTTCTCCCCTGAGTGCTGGGATGCTAACACCACTGCCCAGGAAACTTTTCATCCTGGCTGTTGTGGATTTGGGTCTTCTGCTGGTCCAGTGTGGCCTGTCAGACAGAGAGATCCAGGCTTGGCATCTGCCACTCTGCTATTTGTCACGGGCGTTTGAAATGTAGAGCTGGGATAAAATGATCCCTCAGCATTCCTGCACAATGACAAAGGGCAGCTCTGCCCCCTCCCTCTCCACAGGCTCTCAGAGGCAGTGGTTTGCAAACAGCCTGGTGACAACACTGCTGAGTAACATACAGGGTGTTAAGAGTCAATTCAGAATTTATTAAGAGAGGGTCTGCAGGAGGTACTGACCTGGATCCAGCTATTGCACCCTTCTGGGGGAAGAAGTCAACTGGAGCTTTCAGACCTTCCACAGGGAGACCAGGAACAAACACTCCAATCAAACAGGAGGATTTGTTGTCTCCCAAAACCCCTCTCCCTGCCAGCTGTACTCCAGCCCCTCAAGCACATCCCATCCTTTGCTGCTAAGCACATCCAAAAGCTCATTGCAGTCTGTGGTCATTCTAAAGGGGTCACCCAAGATCTGAACTGGCTGAAGCCAAGGTGTGAATAACAGAAATCAGCTGCCAGGACCAGGCTGAAAATCATCTGACACCTCTGAGGGAGCCCAAACAGGAAAATCTTTTGATTTTTGCTGCTTGGGTTGGATCAAAAACATTTAAAGTGGCAAATGCAACATCTGCAGGGAGCTTCAGGAGAAATGCTCGGCACTGCAAGGAGTTCAGTTCTCTCAGGCAGAAATTCTTCCCTGCAGAGGTTGCCCAGAGAAGCTGTGGCTGCCCCTGGATCCCTGGCAGTGCCCAAGGCCAGGTTGAACACTGGGGCTTGGAGGAGCCTGGGACAGTGGAAGGTGTCCCTGCCCATGGTAGGAGTGGCACAGGATGAGCTTTGAGATCCCTTCCAACCCAAACCATTCTGTGATTCTCTCATTTGGTGGGATTTGATTCTGGACAAGGTCTGCAGGCAATGCTCCTCTTCTTCCCACTGCCCCCACTCCTGCAGCTGAGCTCTGACACCTGGACAGGACTCTGTGGCTTCCCTGATGAGTGTGCAGCACCTGGCACAGCATCTTCCCTAAGCTGGAAAACCTCTGCTTGCAACTGTTCCGGAGACACTGGAGCAGAGAGATGCTTCTGCTGATGGAGAAGGTGACCTTGAGAGGCTCAGAGCTGACTTTAGGTACCACAAGTACCTGTGTCCTGCCACCTTAACCCTGCTGGAAGGCAAAAATCCCAGGAGCTCTGCTTCCAGCGAGAGCAAGAACCTTTTCATCCAGCATCCCAGCAAAGCTGCTTTCACAGGAAGCCTTGCCAGGCCTTCTGCAACATTTCCTGCAGCCAGGCCTGTCCCCTGCCTTCCACAGGAAGGAACATTTTGTTCGAAGACAGCTAATGACCCATTTACATTTGCCTATAAAACCATGTTGGGTTGTTTGTCCCTCCCCTCCCGCCTCTCGGCTGCTGCTGCTGGCCTGCAGATCCTGTCAGGCCTAATTACGTTGGCTTTTCAGTGAAGGGAGTTTTCCCTCTTGCCATGTGTTTTCTGTTCAGGGCATAGCACAGTTTCAACAGGTTTTTGAAGCTGTTGTTGTTGTTGTTGTTGTTGTTGTTCCTGACAAGAGCTGCAGTTATGAAACACATCCTCACGCCCCACCGAGGCCCCAGCCAAGGCAGAACCAGCTCCCTCTGACGCAGGAGCAAATTGAGACCATTTGGTACTGGGGGGCACTGGACATCTTATTCCATCTGCAAGGGAGCTGCGAGAAGGCTGAGCTGCTCCTCCCACCCCTTCCCTTTCAGTACACTCATTTATCCCTGCCAAAATGCACTGTTTCCCTTCCAGTCTCCCCTCTTCCCTCATTTTATCCACACACCATAGAGCGGACATGGAAAACCACCTGCCCATCTCCCTCAGCAGGTACCTGGGACAATCCCTGAGCCCTGGGGACATGGCGCTGTCCCTCACACGCTTGCCAGGGCAAAGCTCCTGGCATGGCAGAGCAGCCCAGGCCAAGGAAGGCAGAGAGCTGGAGCAGGATCCCAGGAGGTGCTGCTGGAGCAGGATCCCAGGAGGTGCTGCTGGAGCCGGGCTCTGCAGGAGAGCAGCCGGGCAAGAGCTGGGCCCTGCCCTGCCAGGGGGGCCTTCTCCCCACACAGAGGGGCCCAGCCCAGGCTGCTGGGGCTGGCCCAGAGCTCCCTTCTCCCCTCACAGAGGGACCCAGCCCAGGCTGTCAGGGCTAGCCCAGAGCTCCCTTCTCCCCACACAGAGGGACCCAGCCCAGGCTGTCAGGGCTGGCCCAGAGCTCCCTTCTCCCCACACAGAGGGACCCAGCCCAGGCTGTCAGGGCTGGCCCAGAGCTCCCTTCTCCCCACACAGAGGGACCCAGCCCAGGCTGTCAGGGCTGGCCCAGAGCTCCCTTCTCCCCACACAGAGGGGCCCAGCCCAGGCTGCTGGGGCTGGCCCAGAGCTCCCTTCTCCCCGCACAGAGGGGCCCAGCCCAGGCTGTCAGGGCTGGCCCAGAGCTCCCTTCTCCCCACACAGAGGGACCCAGCCCAGGCTGTCAGGGCTGGCCCAGAGCTCCCTTCTCCCCCAGGCCGCTCCCCAGGGTGGCAGCAGCTCGTTTGTCAGGAGAGGAGCCAGCAGCAGCCGGGAGGTGGCAGAGCTGGAGCCCAGCTGTGCTCCCAGCAGCCTCACACGGCGCCATGGCCCCACAAGGCCCCATGGAGGCCATGCAGGCCGCACGGGACATCCATGGGGACAGAGTGCACCTGACAGAGGGGGACAGAAGGGATGCTCTGGGTGGGGCACAGTGCCAGCACAAACCTCCCCACACGCTGCAGAAGGTGACAGGGCCAATCGGCAGAGTTTCCTCATTACCCTGGCACAAGGGATGGCAGCACAGCTCCCTGCCATTTAGGGCATCCCAATGGCTGTCCCCGAAGAGGGGCTGCTCCCTGTGGGATTCCCTCACAGCCAGCTGGGGTCACAGTGGCCTTGTCCAGCCCCGAGCACTGCAGAGCTCTGACCTGCTCCTGGAGACCTGGACACCACGGAGTGACCCCGAGGAGCCCTTGCAGCTCACAGAAATGCAGGCACTGCTCTGGTTAGTGAGGAGATCCTGTTGTACCACACACACCATCCTGCCAATCTGGGAAATGAAGAGCCATCCACTTAGGGAATGGCAGCAGCAGCACTTTCACACCTATTGGCCTTGCCTGGAGAAGACA
Source organism: Molothrus ater (assembly GCF_012460135.2). Classification (NCBI taxonomy): domain Eukaryota; kingdom Metazoa; phylum Chordata; class Aves; order Passeriformes; family Icteridae; genus Molothrus; species Molothrus ater. The sequence goes on from NC_050484.2 coordinate 2,139,227, forward strand.
TCAGTGCAAAGGATGGATTGTAAATAATCTTCATGTATTAATCCAATTGGTTTTGCCAGGGAAGAAGGGAAATAAGGCAGTACATATATCATGCCTTTAAATGCTGCATAATGGCTTCAGATTGAAAGGGAGTAACTTAAATTGGATTTTGGGAAGAAATTGTCCCTTGTGAGAGTGGTAAGTTACTGACACTGCCCAGAGCAGCTGTGGCTGCCCCTGGATCCCTGCAAGCGTCCAAGGCCAGGTTGGATATTGGGGCTTGGGATAGTGGAAGGTATCCCTGCCCATGGCAAGGGTGGAATGAGATGGACTTTGAAGTCCCTCCCAATCCAAACCATTCTCTGTGGTTCTTTGTTTTTATGACAAAGGAGCTCCAGGAGCCCTTCCTTTTCAGGCAGGGTCTGGATCTGCCTGTCCCTGCCCCCTGCCATGGGTGGGAGCAGCTTTCCCTGGACAAAGTTCTCCAAGGATGCCCACTAGCACGGCTGCCCTGCTCTCCCTCAGCCAGGAAGGCAGCCTGGGTTTCAGTGGAAGGCTTATTAAGGAGGAGGAGGAGGAGGCAGAGTTAAGTGACAAAGCCATCAGGCTTATCAAGGTCCAGCTCGGGCTTTGGGAGGAAATGCAGCCGCCAGAGCACATGCCAATATTGTTAATGCCTTTTGAGGCTGCATCTGAGACTGGGCTTGTTTTGGCAGCTGCAAAGTCTGATATAAAAACATGTCCTTGCTGCACAGACCGGCAGAGAGAGCCAAGGCTGCTGAGCAGGGTAGCACAGGGATGCTCCAGCAGCAGAACCTGAGCCCCACCTGGCAGGAATCCACCTGGCTCCAGCCAGTCCATTCACACCAACAGAGCAGCTGGACCCAGTTGTTTGTTTGTTTGTTTGTTTGTTTGTTTGTTTGAAGTCTCCTTGGGGCTTCTCCTGCTGAATCTCCAGAATGGTGGGGTTTAGATGCCACAGTGCCATGTGGCTGTCATCAAACCACGTCCTGCAGCAGTTCAGCAAGGTGTGATGGGCTCTCCTGAAGCCAAACCTTCCTTGTACTTTCAGGATGGCTTCCTCAGCTTGGATATCCCCAAAACTCAGGAGGAGTCAGGCAGTTCAAACAGTTCCAAGAGCAAAAACTGGGAGAGGTCTCTGTGTGTCAACAACCATGCAAGCGAGTTTTTCCCCCTCTCCTGGCACTTCTTCCACAAAAACACGGATTTAGAGGGCTAAAACCAGAACTAAGGGGGTCTCTCTCCTGGTTCATGGGCAGTGGGTGACAGTGACTCCTTGATAATCAGTACAATGAGGGATTTGGGTTGATAACCACACCTGAAGCACATTTGCATCCTGCAGGCCCGAGAGGGATGGCTACAGCCCGTGAGCCGTCAGCGATGGCATCCCAGAGGTGTCATCCTCAGCAGGATCATGGATCACAGGATGCTTTGCATTGGAAGGGACCTGAACCTTCCCTGATGCCACTTGAGGTCATTTCCTCTCCTCCTGTCCCTGTTCTCTGGGGCAGAGCTGAGCCCCCCGGGCTGTCCCCTCCTGTCAGGAGCTGTGCAGAGCCACAAGGTCTCCCCTGAGCCTCCTTTTCTCCAGGCTGAGCCCCTTTCCCAGCCGCTCCCCATCAGCTTTGAGCATCTCGGGATTTCTTATTTCAGCAGCGGAGCTGAGATCGCACCCACCGCGCTGCCATTGGTCGCTCTCTCCGCGCTCCCCCCACTTTTCCTCCAGCCGCCCCCACTTCATTCCACATTTTTCACATTTCTGGGGATTGTTTTTCACCTCCCAGCGCTTTCTGGAGCGCGCCCAACAGAAATAAACGCAGCCTGACCATCGCTGGTGGGGCGAGGGGCAGGGGGTTACGCTCTCGGTAAATTTAGCCCCTCACTGACAGATTTATCTTCCTTAATCAGAACCAAGCGTAGTTAGCGAGGTTTGTTTTTGTAGACTGAACTTCCCCAAAGTCAGCGCGCACTCACCTCCCCCTCCCTCCCTCTCTCCCCAGTTACATAAATGCTTTTAGTTAAGAGCTGATTTCCTGGAGTGTGTGCCAGCGCTCTCTCCAAGCAAACAAAGCAAAGAGACACTGCAAAGAGCCCGCGTTTGGCATTGAAAAGGAAGATTATCCTCACAAAAGGTGAGGAATGAGGTGTCAAAGGGTCTCTTCCCCGTTTCTCCTCCTTCATTTGCGCACGGGAGATAAAGCACAGCTGGGGAGCCCCTTCCCAGCCAGGAAACTCGGGTTTGCCCCGGCAGATCGAGGTTTGGCCAGGAGCTCAAACACACCTCTCCTTCGGCAGAGGAGCTGGCACATCCATCAGTGCTCCATTTCCATCCCGCTGCCCGCTCCCCCGTCCTGTCCTCGCCCCGAGTTCCCAGGCTGGCACCAAAGCATCCATCCCGTCCTGCCGCAGCTCGGAGCAGCTCTGGCTCCCCCGTCCTCTCTCGGGAACAGCTCGGAGGGTGTGTGGCTGAAGAGACTTTGTGGGCATCTTCCCTGACGGGGCTCCTCCTCTGCATCTGTCCACGGTCTCGCTTTAACATTCCCCTTTCCTTTCCCTTGCCACCATGCCACTAATGAAGAACATCCCTAGCACGTGCCAGCCTGGAACGTGTTGTAATGACCATTTATTTTCTTCTGTTTCGGCTTAAACAATTGCATTTACTGAGCTCAGACACTTTCCCAGCAATTAGGAGCCACGATGAGATTTTGGGAAGAAATTCCTCCCTGTGAGGGTGGGCAGGCCCTGGCACAGGGTGCCCAGAGCAGCTGTGGCTGCCCCTGGATCCCTGCAAGTGTCCAAGGCCAGATTGGACATTAGGGCTTGGAGCAGCCTGGGATAGTGGAAGGTGTCACTGCCCGTGGCAGGGGTGGAATGAGATGAGTTTTAAGGTCCTCCCAATCCAAACCATTCCGTGGTTTCATGTTTCTATGACAAAGGAGCTCCAGGAGCCCTCCCTTTTCAGGCAGGGTCTGGATCTGCCTGTCCCTGCCCCCTGCCATGGGTGGGAGCAGCTCTCCCTGGACTAAGCTCTCAGAGGATGTCCACTCACAGCCTCAGCAGCCGGGGGAAGCCCCACACATCCCAGGGCACAGACAAATTTCACCGGAGTTGGGTTTCCATCGTAATACCATTAACACTTTTCCCCCACTGGTGCAACAAGGATGGATCCTTCTGTTCCCTGGTAGTTAAGTCAGCCCTGAGGCATTGCTGAAGCACCAGGAGCTGAGCTGGGCAGAAAGGAGAGAAATTCCCTCTGCTAAGAGAAATTGCAGGAGAGGGAGGCAGCAAGGCAGAGGGGAGAGGTGCACTGACACATTTTGTCGATGAGCGCAGGCTGAGATGGAGTCCCGACCCCGACATCACTGATCCACTTCTCCCCCACCTGGACACAGCTCCTCCTCCTCCTCCAGAGGGTGAGCCGGGAAAATAAATTCAGTTCCTTTTTTTTTTTTTTTTTCCTTTTCCTTCAGATGAAAATTCCCCTCATTTCCCCTCAAAAGCGAGCACACGTGGGACTATTTTTACCCAGGTTTATTTTTAGCTCCTCTTGCCTGCGTTGCCTCTCACATGGCTGCACGGGGAGGGATGGCAGCGGCTGCAAGGACACGTTCTCCCTCTAGAGCACAGCAGGGCTGGGGGCAAACACGCCGGCAGTAATTACAGCACAGCCTCGTTAATCAATCACTTCTCCCAGCCTCGCTCAGAGTGCAGCGAGCTCGCTGCCACCCAACACTGCTGCCCACACTGCCCCCAGTGCCAGAGATATCCCCACCCAAACACGTCCCCTTCCCGCTGGTGCTGCCCCAAGGGACCCAATTCCTGCTGTCCCTCTCTCTGCTGGGCTCACAGCTCGGCCACAGGAAGGCAATGGGGGCTGGAGCAAGCAGGAAGCCCTGGGAGCTGCCTGGGAGCAAACCTGGCACAGCCACCGGCAGGGCAGGAACTGGGGCACTGCCCAGCCCCTCTGGGGACAGAGTTTTGTGTGCCTGGCCCTGCCTTCAAAGGAAAGCCTGGCAGGCAGGCAGCTGGGAAAAGGGGGTTGGGATGCTCAGGAGCTGCTGTGGCCAGGGAGAAGGCTCTGGGTGCTGGCCCAGAGGAGGCTGCAGGACACTGAACGTGTTTGGTTGGGATCAGCAACATACAAAGGTCTGGGTTTCACTCTTCAGGGGAATTCACACACAGCCTGAGCCTCAGTATTTTTTCCCAGAGGGAATCCCTGCTGCCAGCAGCAGGACTAACCTGCCCAGGGCCTGTGTGCTCAGCCAGCAGCAGCTGAGCTGGAGCAGCCCTGCACCGTGGGCATGGAGGGCAAAGGGAGGCTGGATCCTGCTCAGGAGACTCTGGTGTCCCACTGCTGCCTCTCTCTCACCCTGCCACCAGCTTCCAGAGCATCTTCCCAAGGCCTCTGCTGACTTCCAGAAGGGAAAGCACAGCCCTCTCCATGGCACCAGCCCTCTCCATCCTGGATCACAGCGTGCCACGGTGCCCACAGTGCCATGCTGCCTGTGCCAGGCTGCAGCAGGCACTGGCAGGTCCCCCGTTACCATGGCAATGCTGCCAAGGTTCACATCTTTTCCTGAATCCCAATTTATCCTGCTGCTTTATTTCCTCCCCACTCTCCACACCTCAGGAAGGGTCAGGGTGCAGCTCTGCCATCAGGGCTGTGGTCACATTGCATGAAGTCCTTGCTCAGGAGTAATAGCCTTGGATCTCCTGCCAGCACAGAGGGAAATCAGGGAGCAGATACTGATAAATCCTCTGCTGTCTCTTCTCATTAGACTTAGTCACAGGGAAAAACCCAGAAGGTCTGAAACTTTTGTGTTAAGTGACAGGGATTTTTTTTCCTGGTCATTATTTTAAAAGAAAAGCTCCCCGTGCAGAGGGGACAGCTGTGGATGCAGATCCTTGCCAGTGCTGGTCCCCCCACCCACATGGCCTTGTCCTGGGCATCCAGCCCATCCCAGTGTCCAGCAGCAGCCACCTGGGCAAGCAGGAACTTCCCTTGGAACATCTCCCTGGGGCCACGGCCCCTCTCCAGCCACGTGCTGTTCCATGGAATCACAGAATCATTAGGGCTGCAGGAGACCTCCAAGATCCTTGAGCACCACCAAGGCCACCACCAAATCGTGTCACCAAGTTCCACATCTACACATCTTTCAGACATTTCCAGGGATGGGGACTCCACCACAGCTCTGGCCAGTCTGATCCAGTGCCTGACCACCCTTTTGGTGAAGGAATTTTTCCCTCATCTCCAATCTGAACCTCCCCTGGCACAGCTTGAGGCCGTTCCCTCTCCTCCTGTCCCTGTTCCCTGGAGCAGAGTCTGACTCCCCTCCAGCTGCCCCCTCCTGTCAGGAGTTGTGGAGAGCCAGAAGGTCCCCCCTGAGCCTCCTCTTCTCCTGGTGGCCTCCATCCAGCTTCTCCATAGCAACATCAAGACATTCACTACAGATCCCAAAACTGCCTTTGCTAAACGCCACCTCTCCCTACCCCAGAGAAGCATTTTCAGGGAAAATCCTGGCTTGATCCCAGCTTGGGGGGTTCATCATGCAAGGACAGCCTTTAGCTGGTATTTCCAGGCTCTTTCCTACCCTGACATTATCCCATGTGCACCCAACTCCTTTTAGCTTGTGGTGTGACAGGACAGGGAAGAGAGACCTACAGGAGCTCCAGGAGAGCTGGAGAGAGACTTTGGAGAAGGGCCTGGAGTGACAGCACAAGGGGGAATGGTCTCCCTGCCAGAGGGCAGGTTTAGATGGGATATTGAGAAGGAATTCCTCCCTGAACTAAACAGAGAGCTCAGTCACCTGGAGTGATCCCTTATCCAAGCACTGAACCCTTTGGAGCAGAGGAGCTGGGGGCTTGGATTGCCATCCTGCCCTGCTCGGGGATTTTCTCCTCACCATCCTTGATTTACTGGAGTGGCGCTTTGGCTGAGGATGCTGATGAGCTGAGGTTGGGACACAGTTCCAGGAAAGGCAAATCCATTTATCAAAGTGCTTACGGCTCCCAGTTCAAGACGGGTGAAGCACCAATAAATATCGAACAAAGCAAGGGAATCAGACTCCAAAGTAGCTTCATAAATAAAAGGCTATTAAAAATATATATATATATATCTGCAGATGCTTGTGCCAACCTCCCCAGAGTCCCAATCCAGGTCTGAATCACAGCTGAGAGGGCCTGGCTGCATCGTCCTGAGCTGACATCCCAGAGGAGAAAGGTCCAAGGCACATGGCAGGCTGCACAGACGGGTCAATGGGAAGGGAAGTGCTGTCTGGCAAAGGAACAAGCTGCTAATTTATTGAAATGCTTTGGAAAATAATTGCATTTGGAAGCCTTCAGCTGTCCTGGGTTTGTGCCTTCGTGCAGGACTGGAATTTCAAGAGATGGGACTTAAAAGGCAGTGGAAAAGCAAAGAGAGCTTTGAAGCTGGAGCAGGAGAGCACTCGATCAAACACCAAACAAAGCGCAATTCCCAGGTCCCACTCCACTCCCGTGGACAAGCAGTTAGGGAACAAATCAGCCCTGCTTGTTTTCACAGAGGTGAGAAACACCTCCAAACCTGGAAGCACCTTCTGCTCCTTCAGACAACTCCAGGGATGGGGAACAGATCTGGCATGAAGAAAAACAAAGGGCAGAGAGCAGCCCCAGGAAGGGCTGAGGAGGGAATGAGTACGGAATGAGCACAACTCCAGCCCCACCACCCCCAGGCCCTGCTCTGCCAGGGCTTCCCAGGCACTTTCACAGCACTTGCACTGAGGCAAGGGCAGAGGATGGATGGGGTCACTGCTCCAGCAGCACAAAGAGGGGTTCAGAGCTCTTCCCACTGGAGCTGGCTGGCTTCCCTCCCTGCTCCCAGGGTCTGCTGACTGCCACCATCACCACCTTCCTCTTGGGCCATCTCCTGGAGGAAGGGTGTCACACGAAGCAAGAGCAATGGCCCTGCCTTGGAGGGCTCCTCTGAAAACCAGCACATTGAGGGAAAAGCCTCCTTGGGGTCCTCCGGTGCCCAGTGGATGGGGCCATGCTTGTTCTGAGACAGAGCTCGTATTCAGGCTCTGCAAACAACGGGCCATTCAGAGGCAATGAAGGGACAGTAAACCCAGAAGTGATGGACATTAAAAAAGCATCTTTTCACACAATTTGCCTTGAGGAACTCTGTGTCATATGACGTGGCCAAGGGCAGAGACTTGTGGGATCAAACAACTGCTGAGCCAGCCCTGGGTATTGCTATTGTTCAAACTGAAAAATAAATAATATTAAAGATGGGGAAAACTCCCTGAGTGTAAGCAGCAGAAATCACCCAGGCTGTTGAAGGACTACACTGAAGAAGACTTCCTAAGGACCTTTGCTGGGAACAGGTCCTTGGGAGAAGCCTGGATGAAGGTTTCAGGACACCCTGCAGCTTTCCCTGAGGTTCCTGGCAGCAGCTGCTGAGCAAATAAAACCCCTTGGCTAGACACAGTGGCAAACAGCCTTCTCACCACAAGGATTCTCTCCTTCCAGCCACTCCTGGGAGATTTTCCTTACACCTGGCCTGACCCTCCTCTTCATCTCTGCACCTGCCATGCAAGGAGCTGCATCCACTGCTCAGACCATTGAGCCATGGAATATGGGTTGGGTTGGAAGGGACCTCAAAACTCACCTCATCCCACTCCCTGCAATAGGCAGGAACAGCCTCCACTGTGCTGGAAAGCTCCAAGCCCTGTCCTGACACTTCCAGGGATGGAGATTCCACAACCTCTCTGTGCACAGAGACTTGCCTTGGGAATTTGGAATAAAGCAGGTTGCTTCCCTTATAAACTGCAGAGGGAGGGAAAGGTTTAGAGAAGAGGAAGAGCTGCTACAGTAGAACGTTACCTCCAAAATATGCCAGCAAATATATGCCAACAAAGGCCTTCAATTACTGAGGTTTCCCTATTAGCACTCACAGCATGTTAATTCTCCCCCTGGGTACCGGTGATGCAGATGTGAGAGCACAGCCTGGGAAGGATTTGGGATGCTCTTGGAGCTTTCCTTGCTGGATTGAGCCACTCCAGCACATTCCCAGGCTGAGGCTTTTCGAGCTGCAGAGATGGAGAAGAGAGTGAGATAGCCCAACCCTGCAGCTCAGGTTTTTTGGTCTTTTGGTTTTTTTAAGCTGGTCAGATAAATGTTTTCAGAAGACACTTTAAAGTCATGGCTGCTCTCTCTGGGGAGCCATCAGGCTGATTTCCTTTGGCCAGAGCACGGTCCCGGGGTCAGGCTGTCAGCTCTTATTAAGATTTGGATGTGTGTCACTGAATGGAAAGCACTTGGCTCTATTGCTGCTCATCAGATCACTTTATGATAAATCTAATCATTAGCCTACTCCACTGGCCCAGCTGAAGGTGATAAGGCTGGTGCTGCAGCCATCCCAGGGGAATCCAGACTAAATGCCCAGGAAGGGCAGCTCCATCACAGCCATGCCAGGTCTCCCTGCTCCCACGTCCCAGTGGGATGCCCCTGCCCCAGATTTGGACCTAGGAGGATGGGTTTGGGTAATTAAGGGTAATTAAAGTCCGGCCATGTGTCACTGCTTCACATCTCCTCCTGCAGCCCCAGCAGGGCACGAGGCTGAGCTCCAGCACTGCTCCTTGGGCATCACTGGGAACAGAAGTGAAAGCTTCCCCCTCTGTTTTTTAAGGCTCGTCCATGGATCAAGCTCCTTGTGACTCCTCCCATGCCACAGCCAGGGGGTGGAACCCAACTGCAGGTGGTACCCAGAGGTGTGACAGGGCTGCTGGGGACACAGGCTGGCACTGAGCTATCCCAGGGTGCCACAACGGGGTCTGGGCTGGTGGCTTTCTCCCTGGAGATTTGGGCTGAAGGTTTGTCTGCTCCTCATGCTTTAACACATGCAGAGTAATGACTCACACCCACTATCACCATCATCATTTACAGAAACTGAGCAGCTCTTCAAACTCCTGTGACCACTTCCTCTGTGGGCACATGGGTGGGCAGAGAGGTCCAGAGCAGCAACAGTTCCCTGCACCTCTCCTGAGGGCATCCAAGAGGACAGCCAGCCCTTTCCCAGGGCATGGGAGCACTCTGAGACCTCTGATCATGGCAGACATGGCAGCAGTGCCACAGCTCCCCAGCCTTCGGCTCCCATGGAATGCTTCCCATCTTCCTCTGGCTTCATGAGCTCATCAATTCATCAAAGGCAATTAAGCTGCCCCTGGCTGAGGCATCCCAGAGAAGTTGTTGGGAGTCCTGCTGCTTTTCCAGAGCAGGATGGGAAGGGCTTGGCACCATCAGGCCAGGCAGAGCCTCTGCCTGGAAATCTGCCAGGCCATGGCCAGGCCAGCCAGGCCATGTGTGCTGGGAGCCTGTGCCACCTCCCCAGGCCTGGGCTGCACAGGCCCATCTCCATGGATCCTGCTAGAGATGGGAGATGGAAAGTAAACACAAACAAGCCTATTCTCCAAGGAATTTAGGGAGCTGGAGCAGGAGGGGTCCTGCTGGGAAACACAGAGCTGTGTTTTGAGCCACTCAGGGGCATCAGTGGCTCCCCAAAAGCCATCAGATCATCTGCTCTTTGCTGAAGGAGGCCAGAAGGCAGCTAAGTTGAATTTCTCTCCAACAAGCTGGCTGAAGTTTCACACCCTGCATTAATTTGCCCACAGTATTTTGGGAAGACCTTGGGATGGCAGCATGCATCTAAAGCCTTGGGTGCACCAGGATCCATCCCAGCAGAGAAGAATCTCCAGGCAGAGCCAGAGGCTCTCTGGGATGCCACAGCAGTTTCCCACGCCTGGGGCTGATGCCAGTCCCTGGTGGGGTTGATGCCAGCCCCAGCAGGGTTGATGCCAGCCCCAGCACTCCTGCTTGTGCTGACACGGCAGCCCAGCACAGCCAGCCCAGGGCTGGTCCCAAACCACACATGGAGCTGCAGCCACAGACAGCAGGAGCGGCCTCTCCTCCCTCCCAGGCACAAGGGCTGCGAACGCAGTTCAAAGTTCTCCTCAGTACAAAAACGGGCTTTGAGGGTAATTTCTTGCAGCTTGAAAGCAGCTGAAGTTAATTACAGAGCAATGAAATATTGCACTTTAATATTGCTTCATTCCCCGTGGCTGGGCTGCCGTGGAATGCTGCTCCATCCCCAGATCCCGACCCGAGCGCTCCCTCATCTCCAGGTGACATCCCAGGTAAGCCAGGGAGAGGCAGGCTGAGGGATGCACAGCCCTGTCCCAGGTAACCCAGGAGAGGCAGGCTGTGGGATGCACAGCCCTGTCCCAGGTAACCCAGGAGAGGCAGGCTGTGGGATGCACAGCCCTGTCCCTGTTAACCCCAGGAGAGGCAGGCTGAGGGATGCACAGCCCTGTCCCTGTTAACCCCAGGAGAGGCAGGCTGAGGGATGCACAGCCCTGTCCCTGTTAACCCCAGGAGAGGCAGGCTGAGGGATGCACAGCCCTGTCCCTGTTAACCCCAGGAGAGGCAGGCTGTGGGATGCACAGCCCTGTCCCAGCTAACCCAGGAGAGGCAGGCTGAGGGATGCACAGCCCTGTCCCTGTTAACCCCAGGAGAGGCAGGCTGAGGGATGCACAGCCCTGTCCCAGGTAACCCAGGAGAGGCAGGCTGAGGGATGTACCACTCTGTCCCTGTTAACCCCAGGAGAGGCAGGCTGAGGGGTGCACAGCCCTGTCCCTGTTAACCCCAGGAGAGGCAGGCTGAGGGATGCACAGCCCTGTCCCTGTTAAACCCAGGAGAGGCAGGCTGAGGGATGTACCACTCTGTCCCTGTTAACCCCAGGAGAGGCAGGCTGAGGGATGTACCACTCTGTCCCTGTTAACCCCAGGAGAGGCAGGCTGAGGGGGTGCACAGCCCTGTCCCTGTTAACCCCAGGAGAGGCAGGCTGAGGGATGCACAGCCCTGTCCCTGTTAAACCCAGGAGAGACAGGCTGAGGGATGCACAGCTCAGGAGGAGGGGGATGGAGCACAGGGCTGCATCTGGAGGCTCCCAGCAGGCACAGGACCGTTCAGTGCATCCCTAACACCAGGGCACTCATGGAGCCTCCAGCCCTGTTTGGGAGGCAGGGCTGTTCCCCCAGCCGTGCCCAGGGCACCCCCTGTGCTCCTGGGCCCTGCTGCTGCCTGGCCCCACGCTGAGCCTGGGAAGCCCCTGGCTGCAGGCCAGCACTGCCCAGGTGAGCTCCTGACTCACTCGGCTCCTGAGCGAGAGCTGGAGGCCGTGGCCAAGGGCAGTGCAGGTGTCTGCATCCTCTGCAGGCCTGGGAAAGGCTGCTGGGAACACGGGGAGCAGCAGCCTGATCCTGCCTGGAGCTTGGGCTGGCTTTGGCAGGCAGCCAGATGAGCAGGAATTGTCCTGCTCACTGGTCACCCCAGAGAAGATGCCAAGTGTCCCTCTTGCCATGATGCCACTTGGGTGCTTTCTCTTGCTTGGAAATGACAGGGAGGGAATAAAGCAACAGGGAACACCAGGGTGGACAAAGCACCTGCAAACAGAACCTGTGTAGGCCAGGCAAGGGACAGAGTTGGCCCAAGCACGGCCACAGCCACCACTACACGATACAGGGCACCTCAAAGCCAGAAGGGCAGGAATGCCAGCATCCTTCTTAGTGTCAGCAGCCAAAATAGAGTTACAAGCCCAGATCTGAGAGCCCTTTGCACACACTGAAGAGCCTTGGCCACCCCAGCCCACCCCACGGAGGCTGCAGCCCCTTTCTCAGTGCCGTCAGAGGAGCAGGCTGCATTGCCATCTAATGGGATGCGCTGGGAAAGCCCCGAGCATCCTGCTGGAAACCAGCGAGACCGGGGCCCTGGGGGCTCTGCAGGTGCCCGGGCCACCCCCAGCTCTGGGGCACAAATCAGAGGGGCCAGGCAGGACTGAGAGAGGGGTTTGTGTGCCCGGAGCTGTGCCAGGGAACAAGGCAGCTGCTCCTGACCCAGTGGTATCACACCCACATCTGGCTGGGCACACCAGGAGAAGGCTTTATTGGGTCTCAAAGTCGTTTTCCCCTCACTGCCTCCCACAGCTCATAAAAGCTCCTGCCAGCAGAGCCCGTTGAATGTTAAGCTCCTCGAGGAAGCAGTTGTCCAGTTAAAGCTGCCTCCTTGCCAAAATGCTGCATGCAGGCAGACACTGAAGAGAAAACCAGCTCCACAGGGAGTCCAGAGATGGATGTGGGATGGAAATCAGCATGGCTAGGAGAAACAGGGGTGGTTGTGCCAGGAAAGCCCAGGGACTGAGGCACTGTGCCAAACCCCCAGCAGTGACACAGCCTTCCACCCCTGCTCCTCTCCATCACCACCTGTGTGACACCACGGGGACTGTGGGAGCAACAAGGGCCCATCTCCTGAATTGCTGCACTGCCAGGAGGGTCTGCTCACACCCCTGCTCCTGCCTGCAGCACCAGCTCCCAACCAGCCTGTGACCAGGGAGCAGCACTCAGAGCAGAAGCTCTGATGCCTCACTCCTGAGCCCCTCAGCTCCCTGCAGAGTTCTCCTGGCTGACAACACCTCAGGGAGAAGTCAGAGGGGACTAGAGACCCCTCAGAGTCTGTGGTGGCTTTGGTTTCCCTTCCTCACTGAAGGTACAGTCCCTCCCCATACCAACCTGACTTCCAGGACTGCTTCAGCTGCCTCTGAAGGCAATGTGAGCTCGATTTTTACCCATATCCAAAGGTAAAAGTGGAAATTTATTTCATCAAGTACCTCCTTCCTTCAGCCTTGAGTCTCTCCTGTAAGCAGAGAAACCAAAACCCAAAAAGCATTAAATGGAGTCAGTGTCCTAATGGCAAATCCCAGCCCAGTTTCTGACACCCTCACCTTTTGTGACATAAAATGAATCAACCTGGTCTCCCCCAAAACACCCAGAGGTGAAGGGAGCTGCTGTAGACCCTGCCAGGGCTGCACAGGTCATGCCTGCTGTATCTTAGCACCATTTTGTGCTTTTGTTTTTGCGTGCATCAACCCCTTTCATACACCAGAAACTCTCCTGCGAGCTTTCTATCGAAGCATTTGGTTCCTGAGAAAGAAATCCGCTTCCCCAGCGAGCAGCAATGCTTGGAGCAGCCACCTTCTTGTAGGCAGGAGAGGAAGCAGAGAAGAGCACACTGGTTAAATGCCATGCCCTGCTGTGCAGAGGGGCACTGCTGGGCCACCCTGGCACTGCACCATTGCCCCAGGAGCTGGTTCCCAGGCGTGCTCCCTGCTCCAGGAGCAGGTGGAGGGATGAGGAGCGGTGCCCGCCTCTCCCAGAGGGATCGGCAGCGCCCGCCGCCAATTCCCGCCCCGGCTGCCTTTGAAGATGCTCAGCTCTGAGCTAATTGAGACAAAGATTTCTCAGGCATGGAGAACTGAAGCCTCATTTGTAGCTGCAGTTTTGGCTCAGGAGGGTGCAGAGCACAGCAGGAGTGGTCCCATCAGATAGCAGCAGCCAGGCTGGGCTCCAGCACCTGCGCAGGAATCACAGACAGCGGGAGGCAACGCGCCGGGCTCGGGCTCGCTGGGAATGAGCCTTTGGCAGGAAAACGGGCTTAGGGCTGGGAACCAGAGCAAGATCCATGGCATCCTGCCACCCGTGGTGCCAGGTGTAAGAGCTCAGCAGGATCACAGGGAGCGACGTCATCAGATGGGATCAGCATTGGCCGACACGGATGGGAGCTCCCGGGGCAGGCACTCCCAAGGAGCTCTGGCCAGTATCACACAGTCATGGAATGGTTTGAGCTGGGAGGCATGTTAAAGCTCTACTCCAATCCCCCTGTCACGGGCAGGGACACCTTCCACTATCCCAGGTTCCTCCAAGCCCTATCCAACCTGGCCTTGGATACTTCCAGGGGCAGCCACTGCTGCTCTAGCATGTGGCAGGGCCTCCCCTCCCTCGTGATGTCTTCTCCTGTCACCCTCACATCAAATGCAAATCAACAGAAGGCCACCCCAAGGAGGAGAGTCCATCTTTTTCCTTGATCTCCAGACCTCCTTTTCCCCCAAGCCCTCCCTGAACACAGATGGCTGCTGGGGTTCTCCATAAACACTCAGCTCACACTAAACCTGCACAGACACATTTTTGGGAAGCAGCCCATCAGGTGATATTGTGCCATCCCATCTCCCCTCTGCTTTGGTTGCTTCCACTCACTTCTGCACAACTAATTCATTTTGCTTTTGTGAGCAGCACTGGGAGCCAGCTGGCATTTGTTGTGCACCTAAATTCCACTTGCTCAGCAGGCTCTTCCACAGAAGGGATTCATTCCAACCTTTGTCTGTGGTGGGGGCACAACAGAACTGAGGGCTAATATTGAAACCTCACTGCTATTGCATTGCCCAGAGCAGCTGTGGCTGCCACAGCCCTGGAAGTGTTCCAGGCCAGGCCAGACAGAGCTTGGAGCTACCTGGGATAGTGGAAGGTGTCCCTACCCATGACAGGAGGTAGGACAGGATGGGCTTTAATGTCCCTTCCAGCCCAATCCCCTTCTGTCATTTTGTAATTAAAACATCAAAGTTGCACTGTGAAGGAGGGAGAAGAAACTTTTGCTGGATCTCGTAACTGCAGCCCCGGGCTCCAGGTCACTGCTGAGGAGCCAATTCCTCAGGGAGCAGCTCAGCCATGCACAGGTGTCTCCACAGCCTGGATGGTCCTAGCCTGCCCCAGCTGAGGGGGAAGCTGCTAACAGACATACTGGGATAGCACAGACAAGCACCACTCACTCATCCCCTCTCCCCTTTCTCCCCTCCTGTGCAAAGTGAAGCCAAGGGGGAGGTTGTTGCTGAACTGGAGTGACCACAGGGAAAGCTGGTGGTTTTGCCCATAAATGTGACCTTCCCCAGAGAATGTGCCCTGGGAAAGCAGGCAGAGCCAAGCACAGGACAGGACAGGCAAGAGGCAAACCCCAGGCAATGGGAATTTGGGATAAGAGGACAGACTGCAGATGGTTTCACACATGCCCCTACACAGAAACATGGAGAGGACTTGAGCTGTATTATCTTCCCCAATCTAAGTAAGAACTGGAGATGGATTCATCCAACTGGCACAGCATAGCATCCAAAACCCAAATCTTTACAGCTGGTTTGCTAAGAGATTTTTCTTGAGGTGTTGGAGTGGGAAGGAGGGAAGAGAAAAACACAGAGGAGGGAAGAGAAAAGCTAGCACTCCTTCCTACAGCAAGGGGAGAGAAAGTTATTTCCTTCACAGATTTAGCTTATAAACAGTTTTAAAGCAGAGTTAAAGTCTGAATAACATTTTTAAAAGTGTGTTTGAGATGCATGTTGTCATACCACAGGGCTTGCCAGCACTGCTTTTCCTGACTGGAATTAAAGTCTCTTATGTCCAAAGCTCAGCCCTCTGTGCTGCTAGAGCAGGTGGGGAAGGCTCCTAAAGCTGCTCTGCACCCCAGTGAGCCCCCCCAGCTTCCCCTGCTCTAGCCACAGCACAAAACACCTCTCCAGATCTGGCACTGGGCTGCACACAGTGCCAAGTGAATTCCAGCACCATGAGGATGGAGGGCACGTGTACAAACAGAGCTGCACTCTCCAGAGGAATCCTCAAAGCACAGCAGGTGCTCCTCTCATCCCCACAGCCCTCAGAGCTGGGAATGGTGCTCTGGGCAGGTGGGGGAGGCTCACACTGCTCAGGATCTCACTGCACTGCCTGGGAGTCCTGAAGGATTCAGGCATCCCTTCCCAGAGGACAGATGGATGAGACATAAAACACAGAAGCAAAGCACCAGAGGATCAGCAGAAAGAGCCCCAGCTGTGTCCCACTGCTCCTGCATCCAGCACCTCAGCAGCCCCCAGGCTCTCATTAAGGGACTCTGCATACTGGTTTTGATACAGGAAGAGGCACAAGCAGGACTTGGCTGCTTAACTCCAAGGCACTGCCCTCAATTCTGGAATGCCTGGCAGCTCTTTTCCTCAGTGACTGAAGCAGTGAGCCCCGTGCTGGAAACGCAAAATTAACTGCAGCCTAAATCTGGACAGTGGTGCTTGAACCAATGCCAAGGGACCTCATTTCTGTGACTAGTACTAAATGAGTAATTTCTTTTAAAAAAACCCTTTCAACTTGGACTTTCAGGGACTTGCAAAAATAATAATTACACTTGTCTTTTATACCCAACAAACATTTCACTCTATAGTGGAATCAAAGCAAGAAGCTGTAAGTACAACTGCTGGCAATTATTTTGACTATTTTTTTAGAATTTTAAGCAGAGATTTTTGCTGTATTAATTGAGATAACTTATTTCCATCTCTCACTGAACTTCTTATGCTTTGCTGAGGTCCAGTCAGTGCCTTTCAGAACACATTGTTGCTTCTAATGAACCTCACAGAACACCACACGTGACAGAATACGAAATTAATTTTGTGAGAGCCAGGAGGGTACAGGTTTAATTTCTCTTGAATCAGCAGAACAACACTAATCCTGGATAATAATGTGCCACAGTCTTGAGGAAGAGAAAATTCAGCTCTGATGTTGAGCCTGCCCCAGCTCACTTGGCTATCCCCCACACTGACTATCCAACATCCCTGAGGAACTCAGGGAAAAACAAACCAGAATAAAATGGTTTTCCTTCTGGGAGTCTGCTCCCTTCTGCTGGGGACAGGAAATGATTTAAGCAGTGTTTCCTTGGTGCTCCACAAGTGATGTGGAGCAGGTGCACTGAACGTGGTGGCTCCTCTTCCCTCAGGTCCTGTGGTCCATCCTGGCCAGGGCTCCAGCAGGAAAGGATTTCATTTCAGCCAGATCCACTTGTCCCCAACGTCAGCGTTGTAGCCTGGCCCATACTTGCGCCCAGGGAGCTAAAGAAAGCAGAAAGCTCAGTCAGAACTCTGGCCAGCCACTCCCCTCAAAGTTCTGAAGTGCCTCATGGGATCTACAGAACATGAAATACTCTTTTTACATTGTAATGATCAAACTCACAGAAAAATCAGGCTCTCAGAAAAGACTGAGCTGTGCAGCTGAAGGAGGGACTGCAAAAACCACTGTACAAAAGCCACAATAGATGTATGAAAATGAGGCCAATGAGCTCAGCACCACATTCCACCTGGATTCATCCAGCCCCTCCCAGCCTGAGTGAGATGGCTCCCCAAACTGTATCATGGAGGAGAGGAACTGAATGTCATTCCAAAATAGGCACACACATTATTAAATATATGAAATACTTCATGCATGAGATACCGAGTTAATTACCACGTTAAATTAAACTGTTCAAATGAAACTGCAGATTTAGCCTTCAAGAGCTGAACTTATCTTCATTAAAGCAAAGACAGTATCTGCCTGCCTTCATCAGCAAAGTCAGGAACCACTTTTTGATGGAAAAACCCAAAGATTTTTGAAGCCTTTACCCAAATTTCAAGGATCCTGGGACCTAAGCAGCAGCCTGTGAGTCTCAGTGCTGAAGTAGTGCCCTTTGGAAGGTACTGACCATGACCTGGAATGCCAGAGGTGGTGAGATCCTGGTTCCAAAAGCAGAATCCACCTCCAGAACATCCATTCCTACCTCCAGGAACCAAAAAGAAATGGAACAGAACACCTCAGAGCTCCAATATTGGACCCAAGAAGCAAAGCACCAGAAAAACCCAATGAGTTTGGTGAGAAAGGCTGAAGCCAGCAAAGATGCTGTAATCAAACCCTTCCTTTAAAAATAAGCTATCTGCTGGCAGCCTCTCCAAGTAATTAAGCACAGATCATCTGCTCTGTCTCCAAACAAACACTGGTTTCACACAAGACCCCAGACTTGTCCTGAGGATTTTTCCTTTCCAAAAAAACATGTAAGAGGATCCTATCGGGGACAGCTGGCCCTGCAGAGAGAAGCAAGATGCACTCTTGATAAAATCTGTACTCAGGCCACAAAAATGAACTATTTAATAAAAGATGAAGCCTGTTGTTTTGAGGAAGGGGAACTGTGTTTATATTCACTCGAATGTCAAAAAACAAGACACTTCTTTCCCTAAAAATCAAGCTGACAGAAGACCTGACCTCCTCCACAAGACACTCCCCCACCCTGCCTTGTCACAAACCATTTGTGAGCAGTTTTTCTGAGCTTTTTCAATTAATGTCCTGTCTAAACATCTGCAGAAACCACACAGTCCTGTTGAGAGTTCCCCCCACTGAGCAAAGAGGAGATGGGAGATGAAAATAAATTATTACTACCTCTGCCCCATGGATTTCCAGCAGTGAGCCAGGGAGGACATGAGACCTCCTGTGACTAGCCTGTGACACAAAAACAGCTCTCCCTGGTCCTCTCCAGGCAGCACATAATTGGCCCTTTGATACTTGAAGAGATTCCCAGATAAGCAGATTATTAAAGCAACAGGAGATCTCTGGGAAAATACAGCAGTTTACAGTTTTGTTTCTGGGTACATCTGCCCTCTTTAAAAAGCTACAATAT
The DNA here is from genome assembly GCF_012460135.2 of Molothrus ater. Lineage (NCBI taxonomy): Eukaryota > Metazoa > Chordata > Aves > Passeriformes > Icteridae > Molothrus > Molothrus ater. The sequence continues at coordinate 2,157,593 of NC_050484.2, forward strand.
CAACCCCAACAGAATTCAAATTCATTGTCCAAAACAAATTCCCTGGGTGCCTTTGGTTAAAGACATGCAAGACATCAAAGCAAGTGTTGTAAGTATTCATCCATAACTCCATCATTCACAGTGGGCCTTGGCAAAGGCAGGACAGTTTGGGGATTTGTTACAGCTAAGCTTTCAAAATAGCCAAAAAGAAAAAGGGAAGAGGCAAGTAAACAACTCCCATCTTACCTAGGAAGCAGGAGGATGGGAATTGATGCTCTGTGCACAAGTGACACAGGCCACTTTGCCAAAGTCTGCTCTTCAAATCCCACATTGTCCAGCTGTGACTGCAGTAAAGGAGCTGCACGGTTGGAACAGGGCAGGATTCTGCAGAGAGGAGTGGCAGGAGCAGCAGGGAAGATGTGGGGATGCAGGGCAAGGAGGAAGATGTGCTGGTTCTGGGTAGGCTGGTGCTCTAAAGTGCACCCAGCTGAAATTGCCAGGCTGCTCTTGGCCAGCACAAGGGCAGGGATGGAAATCAGAGAGCAGCCCTGAGGCTGCTGGGTTTGTCTAGGCTGGGCAGCCTGGCTGCAAGAGATGATGGAAAGGAGACAGGAAAAAGCTCTATGGGACTTGCCAGCAGCTGAGCCAACAGAGAGGGACTGAATATTCACCTTCTCTTGCAGTACAAGCTCCCTGCAAGTGTCCCAGGCCAGGCTGGAGGTGGAAGGTGCCCCTGCCCATGGCAGGGGGGCTGAGATGAGATTTAAGGTCCCTTCCAACCCAACCCATTTTCCACAATTTGCTGATCACAGAGGACCCACCAGGCAGCCCCAAGAGCTCCCCCACATCCCTGCAGCAGGAGGCAAGGCTGAGCTCCTGCCAGGTCACCAAGGAACAGATTTTTCCACTCCATGGAAACTGAGTGAGAATGAAGCCTTGGCCTGCTGCATTACACTCCACAGAGCCCAAAAGTTGGCAGTAAGGATTATTTCCAGAGGGATGGGATAAAATCCACCACACAAGAGCACAAAACTCCCTGAAATGAGCTGAACCCAAAGGTAGAGCCAGCTCAAAGGCATCAAACTGCTCAACTTTAAAAGAGCATTAGGAAAAGAGATGAAAACAAGACCCCCTCATCAGTTAAATTAAGAACCTGCCACAGAAGTGCCTGTCAAAACCATAAACATGATGAAAAGCCCTATAAAGTAGCAGAGGCTGTGGAAGAGCAGCAAGCAGCTCCAGCCAGCTGCTTGCTCCAGACCATTCCACAGCAGGCACGTGCAGGTAGAGCTCTGGAGGGCTCTAACCACCTGGAAAGGCTGTTGAGGAAGAGGCTGCCTTGTTTTCCAGCCTTTGGGGAGCAAAGAGAATTCCCATTATTGCCTGCTATTCCTGCACTGCTCTGTGCTGATGGCTGGGCTCCACAGCTCCAGGAGCTCTATAAATAGCCTGCTTGGAGCAGCACTGATCAAAGAGCACTTAAAAGCAGAGTCATTGCTCTGGGAGCAGGGCTCATTCATCAATATCCCGAGGCTGTTTAGAACAGCCACAATAACAGCCCCTGCCATCCCTGCTGGGAGCAGATTCCTGCTTCCTACAGGAGAAATCCTCCCTTCCAAAGGGCTGACAGTGCTGTAGGCACGCAGCTAAAATCTGAGAGAATCTGAGAACATGGAGCTGCAGATATTGGCTGGATTCTAGGAGGGTTTGGTTCCTGAGTGACAATAGGAAACAGCCTCAAAATAAATCAGGGGACATTGAAATCAGGTATTAGGGAAAAAATTCTTCATGGAAAGGGCTGTGACCCTTGGCACAGGCTGCCCAGGAGTCCCCATCCCTAGAGGGATTCAAAAGCCATGTGGATGTGGCACCTGGGGACATGGGCTGGTGGTGGCCTTGGCACTGCTGGGTTTAAGTTGGACTCAATGATCTCTGGATCACTGATCCTGTGCCCCAGAGCAGCAGTTAAAGCAAGGAAGGGGAACAATTTCCCCTCCAAACACACATCTGAGGTGTGCATGGCTTGGTTCACAAAGGCCTGGCTCAGATGTTTGTTATAGCCTCACTCCTGCCATCCCTTACTTAAATAAAGCCCTCAATGCTGTTAACATCCATCACAGCCCAAAAAACAAGAGCACCCAAAAGTTTTTCTGAATTGAGGCTAAAACAATTCCAGTTTGCTGGAACTGTTCAATGACTGCTGTCCTGCCCTTCATTCATTCACTAAAAAAACAGACAAAAATCCTTTGGAAAGAGAAGTGCCCATAAGAGGATCAGTTATCCACTAGAGAGTGCAGGGAAAAGCCAAGGAAATAATCCAAGCCACACAGCACAGTTAAACACCTCAAACTGACTCTACTTCACAGTGTAAGATCCATGGAGATGCTACCCCTCTATTAAATTATATTCCAATTAATTTTAATTTAATAGAGATCTACCCTGGGGATCACACCCCTCCACAGGTATGGGATTAAGAGGGGTTTGGGAAAGGGAGATGTGCTCCCACATCAAAAAGTGTTTCCTTTCACAGGGACAGACTATCAAGTTGAAAATGGATTATTTAATCCAGTGAGATTTGACTGTCTTCTTGATTCACAGAGGCACCCAGTGCCTGGGACAGCAGAGGCCATCACCTAAAATAAAAAAGACACAACCCCCAAACCCAAGATTTGAGACAAGGTCTGTCAGGCTCTTTCCCTACTGTTTCTGAGATAGATATCCCTGCCAACTGTCCATGATACTTTTCAGGGCAAGCAGGGTGGAAAAGCTGCCTGTTCCTAAAGAGGGGATGCTCTCACACTCTCTCTATATGGACAGGATTGGTGAGAGCAGAGGACAAGTGGGAAGGTGGGAAGAGGAGCAGATCCAGGTATCCTTGAGCAACAGCTCTGTCATTCCCAGGTTTTTGTTATTCCTCAGGTTCTTTTGGTCTTACTGATACCTAGCTAGGCATCATTTTGTTACTTTAGAAAGGGCTAAAACTATTTCTGCAGAGATAAAACAGAAAAAACAACAACCCTTAAATGAAGCATCTTCTAATTTATTGTGTGTCTGTTTTCCTTCCTTCCTGGATTCAAGAGCAGATAGGGCTGGGCATTACAGCTGTCAAACACCTCCTTTAAAACTGAATTAGGAAAGGAGATCTTGATCCTAAAAAGAATGAAAGCTTCATCAAGCCAAGAAAAAAAAATGGCAGGAGAGAAAAAACAGAAGGTTCTATCAAAGGCAGCAGCTATGGCAACGATCGCAAACATGGAGAAGGAAAGATATCCTAAGCTCCCTGCTCCTGCAAAGGCAAGAGTTGATCCTGTTGTTGATCCAGATTTTGGCTTTCTGAAGCTCAAGCATTCCTTTTGTAGCTCTTCCAGGAGATTTTTATGTTAAGAGGTCCCTGCACCCTCAGCAGAGATGGGGAGCTAAGGGCCCTGTGCTTGCCAGGGGCCACCCTCAGCCCCACAGCTGCCAAGAAGGGCCAGAGCAGCTCCTGAGCCCCTCAAGCCTGGAGAGCCTTCCCTTAACAGCCTCCCTCTGGGGCTGGCTGTGATTTCCCACTGCAAACACAAGCTCTTCCAGCACTCCCAGTGCTGGGTTGTGGGACAGAGCTGACTCATGCTGCAGGCTCACCTTCCACCACTCAAAGCTACTGCCCTGCAACCCCTCCAGCCTGGAGGCATGGCAGACATTGGAATGGAAAAGAATGATGAAAAGCCTGGGAGAAGAGTGTGGGATTCCCCTCCCCTCTTCCCTGCTTGCTGCTACCCAGGACTGCAGGGCCCTGCCAGCCACACATTCCCAAGCCCTGGGGCAGGAGGGAGGAGGATGAGGAGCAGGGCACAAGGAGGAAGTAAGGCCAGGCAGCTGAGCTGTGCAGCTGCTGTGGAAGAAGCTGGACTGCACCTCCCAGCAGCAGCCAGGACTTTTGATCTGCTCGAGCTCTCCTTGCCTCATGCTCAGCATCCCTATATTCCAAAAGCAGCCTTCCACCAAGGAAAACAGAGAGGGAATTAAAATGAGAGCCTTGTCTTACCTTTCCATGGCACAGGACAAGGAGGAATCACCTCACACTGCCACAGGGCAGGGTTAGATGGGACATTGGGAAGAAATCCTCCCCTGGCAGGGTGGGCAGGCCCTGGCACAGGGTGCCCAGAGCAGCTGCGGCCGCCCCTGGATCCCTGTCCAAGGCCAGGTTGGACACTGGGGCTTGGAGCAACCTGGGATAGTGGAAGTTGTCCCTGCCCATGGCAGGGGGTGGGAATGAGATGAGTTTTAAGGTCCCTTTCAACTCAAAGCATTCTGTGGTTCTTTGATTCTCCAAATTCCAGCAAACAGCTGCACTTTTATGTACACAGAAAAGCACACGCACGTCAGAGCCGCCGTTTTCCCCACTCCAGGAGATGCAGCAGGAGTGTGAAGTACATCAGCACATTATTTAAGTACACTGATTCCATTAAACAGAGCCATTTGTTTTCATCTCCACTGCAAACACATCTGCCTAAGTGCTCCAGCTCTCCAGCTCCACAGGGCGCACACACAGAGTTTGGAGCATTATCCCTGGGGATTGTGTGCACTTGGAAGAAAGGCAGAGAGATACAGCAGTTGTTAAGGGAATAAAAAAAGGGTAGTCAAGCCTTTACTAGTCTGACAGTTCCTAAAATAATGTTGCTTCCCTGAAGAATGAACGTGCTTATCTCTGATCTACAGAACCTGACTGAAAGGTTGCTTTTCCCTTGCCAGAAGAGCATCCTTAGAAGTTGCTGAATGCCTGAGCAGAGCTGCTGGACCCTGCCAGAGGACTTCATGGTATAAGAAGGCTGCAGAAAGCCACCTCCTCACACATGAAAAGAGCCCTTACAGAAGAAATTTAGAGGATATACATAAAAAAAAGCGAGTTTTGAGTATTTGGAACTGTATGTGGCCACCTCATTATTTTGTGGAAAAGCACACATACTAAAATCTTGAACTCTGATGAGTGTTCCTTCCTCCTCCTTCTTCGTTGCTTCTAATGAATATTTTGAACAAAACCCAGCTTCTACCTGGAATTTGTAACTCCCTGAAAACCACCATTATTAGGCAGCATGAATTGTGTGCACGGAGCTCTGAAAAGCACAGCAGTTTGCTGCCTATTGGAGAGATCAAGGATTTAGGAGTAGTTGCAGGGGGAAAAATCCCCTATGCAAATCATTCTATTTATGTGGTAAACATCATTACACCAACTTTAAAAGCACACATTTCCCACAAGGAAAAGTTAAACTTCTGTAATTATCCCATAATTAAGCCTTTACTCACAAGTCAGCCTAAACTTTTACTTACAAGTGAGCCTAAACCCTTTATCTTCAAATGCCAAAGCAGCACAGCTGTGACCATTCCTGCACAGCCATGGGCAAGGCAGGGGCCAGTGATTCCCTCTTTATAGACCAAACAGTCTCCCAGCCCAAATCTGTGAGTCTGGAAGCTCATCTGCTCTCTGTGCCTGTGCTGCTTGGCCTCTTGCTCCATCACCTCTGCACAGGAGCCTTGCCTGAGAAAAAAAAAATTCAACCCTTCATTTGCTAAACAAAGTTGGAAGGTAAAAAAAAAACAACCAAAAACCCAGATCTTCAAAGTTTCAGCACAAAGAATGCAATCCTCAGAACATAAAACAGCAGGTGGGGCTGGCTTTGTGCTTCCCCTTCCAGTAGCTGATGGAAAACAGGAAAACTCAGCATCTTTTGCATTGTGCACCATCCCTGTACACCCCCCACACCACTGAAGGATTACAAGTATCCAAGCACTTAGGAGAGAGAAAATGAGTATGAAAGTAGCCTAAATTTAACAGAATACTTCCTGAAACAAGCAACTCCTCCTGATTCCAAAGGACATTATCACTTTCCACAGCACTTTCCTGAATCAGGGCCTACAAACAAGGCTGCAGAAGGGAGATTATATTTTGGCAATGCCTTTTTTTGCTCAGCTTCAGCTGTCAACTAACTGGCATGGAGCAGAGCCATCCAAGAGCACAGCTTTCCTTCCCAGGTACCCATATTCCCACTCCCAAGCATCCTTTTGCTACATCTGCAAGGCAAGTCAAAAAATTTCTCCTGGCAGCCAGTTACTGGATGAGCCAGGACATTCTCAGTTTCCTGGCAGCACAAAGAGCATGTGCTGCTGTACAGCCAGAGGAAAAAAGGCTTTCAGAAGTCTCACCCCAGGCTCTCAGCACACAGCACCGAGGTCACATCTAGCTGTGTGTCAGGCAGCCTCAGTAATTCCCAGCTCCACTGCAAAGGGACATGGCAGCCCAAAAAAAGCCCTCTCATCTCAGGGAAGAAAGGCACAGGCAGTGCAGATGGATGCTGTGAGCTAGAGACGAGTCATGCAGCAGATCCTGCTCAAATCTGTGCTGCACAGCACAGGCAGCTCCTGGAGGGAAGGGCTCCAACAATCCTCAGCCCGAGCTTGAAGTTTTGGATTTAAGAATGTGACAGCATGAGGAGGAAATTCTGAGAGCAATTTCTCAGGGAGTTTTCAAATCCATTAGATAACCTCAGATGTTTTCTGCTACTTTAACCTTTAGCTTTAGCCCCTTTTACAAGCTAGAAAGGTCACATCTCAAATGAGGCAGAACAGTGTGAACCCAGGAGCCTCTCCACTACACAGCCAGCCGAGGAGGAACAAATTACTGGAATATTCTGTCCATTCCAGAAGAAAACATTGGTGGATCAGTTTCCAAACAAGTCCATCAATCTGTAGCTTACATTTTAATCTCAGTAAGAGACTGTATACTACCAAGAAAAGAAAAACGATAGGGTTTGGATTATGCAAATCATGGCTTCTAACAATTTATATTGTATATTTCTCCCTTTGTCTTCAGGACTGCTTGGAAAATAATAAGATGCAGTGGCAGGGATGATTCCAACCCAACTGGAAAACAGAGGCTCACCTGGAACTCTGGCCACTCAGCATTAATTACCATCAGCTCCACAACTTCTCCAAGGACCTTCTCCAGTACCTGGGCCTTAGGCAAGGGAGAGGACCCCATGCCAGGGAAGCACAGAGCAGCACGAGGGCAGAGCTCCGGGGGGATTGGACGCTGCTGTCTCCAGAAGCAGCAAGGCAGGAGCTAATTAAAACCCTGTGTGGGAGCCTGCATGAGGTGTATGAGAGCACTGGGCACAACAGGCTTTGGATGTGTGCCCACGTGCAGAAACACTCTATTTAAAGCAACAGCACTTTAGGGAAGCGAGGCAGCATTCATTCCTCCTCTGAAAAAACACCCCCTCCCTCAGCATTCGATAAGGACTCGCCATGGGTTTCCAATTTTCTTGTTTGACTTAAGGGAGTCTTTTTAAGATTTCAGAGGCCACAGACTCATCAGGGCACAAGAAACAGAAACAAATGAAAACCATTTATCCTTTAGTCCACATTTAAAGATGAAAAAAACCAAATAAAAAAAATATCAGCTTATGAAACAAACTATTTGCTTCATTATTCCCCTCGGGGGGAAGCTAGACTTCAAAAAAGGTGGGGATTTGGGCAAAATGCACAAGTTCCCAAGAGCAATGGGCAAGAGGGTGGCAGGCAGGGTGTCCCCAGCAGTGAGGAGCCCCCTGGCCACTACCTACCTCTAGACAACAGATAATGTAATGGTTGCTGGACATAATTATTTTATCATTTATTAGGAACTAATATTTAAATCCCATTTTACGCATTCATTTTTTTATCTTGACTTTTTAAAAATTAAATAATTAAACCACATATCCCTACATTATCCAAATCATTTATCATCAATACACTTTCAATTAACCTTCCTCTATATTTCCTAGTGCCAAAACCAATAACCAACTGTCATCATCACTCCATAACCAACCCCTAAACAAACACAGAATTAACCCCAGAACTAACCCCCCCCAAAAAAAACCAAACAAAAATACAAACCATGATCATAAATCATCAACCAATCATCCACCAAATTTTACATTCTTGTAGTTTATAAAAAGCATGACAGTGCTGTCCCCAGCAGTGAGGAGCCCCCTGGCTGTGTCCCCAGCAGTGAGGAGCCCCCGGCCGTGTCCCCAGCTGTGAGGAGCCCCCTGACCATGTCCCCAGCAGTGAGGAGCCCCCTGGCCGTGTCCCCAGCAGTGAGGAGCCCCCTGGCCGTGTCCCCAGCAGTGAGGAGCCCCCTGGCCGTGTCCCCAGGTGTCCCCAGCAGTGAGGAGCCCCCTGGCCGTGTCCCCAGCTGTGTCCCCAGCAGTGAGGAGCCCCTTGGCCGTGTCCCCAGGTGTCCCCAGCAGCACTCACCGCCCGGTACTCGTAGTAGATCCTGTCGTACTCGGTGCCGCCGATGGTGATCTCGGGGACGAAGCGCGGGATGGACACGGAATCCATCACTGCAGCCTTGTCCTGCACGCTGAGGGAAACAGGAGCACTCAGGTCACACCCTGCCCCAGCAACAGCCAAATGTTGTACCCAGAGAAGCTGTGGCTGCCCCATCACTGGAAATATTCCAGGCCAAGCTGGATGGAGCAACCTGATCCAGTGGAAGGTGTCCCTGCCCATGGCACGGGGTGGACTGCCAGGGCTTTAAGGACCCTGCCAACCCAAACCATTCTAGGATTCTTCATTATCCTCATCTATGATTTTGTGTTAAATAAAGCTTCCAAAGATTTGGGCTGTTTTCCAAACATTTATCCTTCTCCTTACAATCTATGATGTATTGCCCCTCATCCCTGCCTCCAGTTTGCTCCTGCTCCAACTTCCTGCTTCTCCATTTCCCCTCCCAGGTTCATCCTCCTTGGAGATGCTCCATCATTCCTGGGACCCTTCTCCATGAATCCCCTCTGACTTTTTTGCTTTCTATAAAAGCAGTGTAAAACCCAGTGGTTTTACTGAATGCCACACACTACCCTGCTAAATTCTCATCCTAAATGGACCAGTACTGAGACAGTGAGAGGGTCTGGAAGGGGGCAGTGCCTCCAGCATCCTGCCTTGGAATACCTGGAGGAAGCTGCAGCAGCTCCAGTGATAGATCTTAGAATCCACCACTTTGCATAGCACCAGCACTTCAGATATCCCAAATTTAAAATGCCTGAGAAACTGCTAGAAAGCCTCCTGCTGCCTGTGGTTATCCACAGGCCAACAGTGCCACCTGCACGTGGCTGGCAAAAACACATCCCTTCCCAGTCAGCACTGACCAAACCCTAAATCCAACACCAGAAACTCTGCAAATTGGGTTGTTTTCAGTGAATTACATTTCTCAGCAAATGCTGACATGCACATCAAGCACATGCCCTGAGCAAAGCAAAGTTCATTGTCTTTGAGCAATAATTTTTACCCCCAAATCATAAATTTTGGGACCTTTCCTCCCAGCAGTGAAGAGTTCCAGCAAGTAAACTGGTTTGCTAACATACCCTGATATTCACTCTGTAAACTGTCCCAGTACAGACAGATTTGTAAGGAAATACAAAAACCCAGTGGAAGTTCAGATGGGAGAAGGTGAGGATAAATGCCCCCTTTTCCAAGATCAGGATGAACACCAAAGATGCTTCCTATAAACTACAACAACATTTAACTTCAACAACATTAAATGTGTATTTCACATGCTGAGAGGCACAAAAGGGAGTCCAGGCAGAGATAAAGCATAACATCACACACAGAGATAAGGTTTTGTGCTCATCAACTCTGCAGTGAATCCACTCCTTCCCAGATCTCAGCCAAGTGGCCATTTGGAAAGGACAATTCCCAGGCACAATTAATTTTAGTTAAGGGCCAAATGACAAACTTGCTGCTCCCAAAATTTCTTTGCACAAGAAAATAATGAAAGCTATTGATGGCTTCTCTGTGTTCTCTGCACCAGAAATAATTGGAATACTAAGCAAAAGCACACCCAAAGACACCTGCCACAACAATGTCTAACCACAAAACCACAGCCACTTGCCAGGACTAATTCCCTGCTCAGCAGGAAGCACTTACAGACACCTTTTATGTTTCTTTCGTTTTCTTTCTCTCCCCCAGCAGAAAATCATCACTATTTGTTCTTTTCTGACCCCTTTACCAGACTTTCCTGAAGGAGCTCTCAGCATGCAGCACCTTGCCAAAGATGCAAGGTGGGGTAAGGGAAGGAAACCGGTTAGAAAAAAATAAATAAACCAGGCAACCCAACAAAAACCACCTGAGTTTGCATAGCCTGGGCTGTGATTTCTCAACACCTCATGTTGGCATAGTCACAAAAACTCAAGTAACAAGAGAGACCTAAAAGCATTCACTGGCCTAAAAGCCAACACCACGAAACCATTCCAGTTAAGTTCTGTGTTGATAGAGGAAATTAACATTCCTCTTTCTGCCAAAGGGACTCCAATTCCCTCATTTAGGCAGGCAGAACAGATGTGGCATGGCCAAGGTGAGGCACAGCCACTCCCCTGCTGAGCAAACATTCAACATCAACATCAAGAACAAAAAAAAACTTCCAAAAAAAAGCAGGTCTGTAAGAAAAGGGGAGAAGGTGCAACAACAGCTCTTCAAACCTAGAAAAGCCACTGCAAAGAAGAAATCACAAAAGAAGTGTTTTAACTGCAGCAAAAAGATGGGGTGGACAGGGCTTGGAGCCACCTGGGATAGTGGAAGGTGTCCCTGCCCATAGCAGGGGGAGGGATGAGATGGGCTTCAAGGCTCCTTTCAACCCAAACCATTCTGGGATTTTATGGTGAAGAGAGAACCAAGGTGCTCAAGAAAATAGCTTCTAGCACCAGAAGTTCCACCATTAATAGTTCATGAGACTTTTGGAGTCTCCATGACAGAAGTTTCAAAGCCAGGTCCAACACGTCTCTTGGCAGCCCCTCTAGTCCTGCTGTTTGCAATCAGCCATTTAAACAGGGCCACTTCTTCCCTCTGCCAGGCAAAGCCTCACTGGGGAGCAGAGCTGCCAGCTTCTGAAGGAGCTGCAGGGACAGATCAGGTTTAGTTGTCTGAGGCAACAAGCACAGCAAGTTCCCCCCATGAGCTGATCAGAAACACAGGCAAGGCCACCCAGCCTGCAGCTCCTCCTCCCAAATGTATTTATTCTGCAATATGTGCAGACAGACAATTGTCACTGGGAAGGGCCCAGATAAAAAACATGCCTGAGACAGTGCAGGGGCAGCAGAGGAGCTCCCTGAGACATTTAAAAAGCCAGAATGGTTTCTGTAGGACTAAGCAGCTGGAGAGGAAGGGAAGATGTGAAGAACATCCTCTGGAACACACCTCCAGCTCCATAGCCAGAAATGCAGCCCTTTTTAACCTTTTCCCAAGATCCCACAGCCAGGCTGTGAGGGCAAGGGAGAGCAGTAAGGGCAGGCAGGGAGAGAAAAGAGATCATTATAGCACTGATTGCCCATGGGCTGGGCTCACCGCTTTGATTAGCTGCATTTATCACTCAGAGGCCCTGCTGGGGTTTCCATGCATTACACCCTATACACGTGCAATAAAAAGTGCTCCTCAGCCCTGCTCACCCATCCCTGTCCCCCAGACACACTGGTACAAGCTGAGGCTGGAAGAGAACAGCAGGGCTGACAGCCCCAGCAGCTGGCAGGTCAGCAAAGGAAGCAACTGCAGATGGAAAACCAAGCAGGGCAGAACTTGGATTAGGTATTAGGGGAATGTCACAGACACATTTCATGAAAAATCCTTTCCTTAGGATTTTTTCTCCTGAGAAGCTGAGAGGCCTCAGGAACAAAAAGTAAACAACGGTTATCTGCTGCTGTGGAATGCAACAGGTGGATCTGTGATTGGTCTCATGTGGTTGTTTCTAATTAATGCCCAATCACAGTCAGTTGGCTTGGACTCTCTGTCCAAGACACAAGCCTTTGTTATTCTTTCTTTTTCTATTCTTAGCCAGCCTTCTGATTAAATCCTTTTATATTATATTCATTTAAAATAATAAATATAATTTATATTATAATATAAATAAATATAAAGAATATAAACAATATAAATAAATAATATAATAATATAATTTATCTATAAATCCTTTTATATCATGTTTATTTATATTATATTCTGATGAAATCCCTTTATACTATTCTTTTAGTATAGTTTTACTATGATATATATTATAAAATAATAAATCAGCCTTCTGAAACACAGAGTCAACATTCTCATCTCTTCCCTCATCCCAAGACCCCTGTGAACACTGTCACAGGGGAAATTCCCTCACTGGAAGGGTGCTCAGGCATTGGAACAGGCAGTGATGGAATCACTGTCCTTGGAAGCGTTCCAGAGCCGTGTGGGTGTGGCACTTGGGGACATGGGCTCGGCAGCGCTGGGAGAATGGTGAACTCCATCATCTCAGAGGGCTTTTCCAACCTAAACGATCTGAAGTGGCTGCTGGAGCTGGCCAGGAACACCCAGGAGAGGGCAGCATGTGCCTGGGCACCTGGAGCCTGCAGGAAAAGCCCTTTCCAAAGGAGCAATGCACGTGGGCTTGGGATACCTGCCCATCTGAGGGGATCACAGGCTCCCTGGGCATTGGAAAAAGGGAGAAAAGCATCACCTTTAGGGCTCATGGACCCACACCCAGGCTGGGCATTGAATCCAGCACAGCTGGCCTGCAGCAGGCTCCCTGCCCCTTCTGGGGTTACCATGGGGGAAGAGCAGGTCCAAACACACACTTGTACTAAGAGGCTCTTCCCAGGCTGCCCAAGACACTGCTCAGGATTCCCTCACTCTGCTGAGCAAAGCATGAGCTCAAAATTGGCACAGGATGGGTTGTCACCCCTTTATCCATGCTCTGGCAGCCCAGCATAAAAAAAGATTCAAAAGCAAACTGCAGGAGCTGGGATCAATGCTCAGTGTAGGTCCCCTCCACACAGGATATTTTATGAGTCTGTGGCTTAAATAAGCAGTTTATTGCATTCGGGGATCTTCAAACATCCCCATGTTTTTGCCAAAAGAATAAATAATTTCTTATTACCTACAGTGACAAGAGCCTTGGGCAGGAGACTCACCCCCCCGCCAAGGTTCAATGAAAAATTGAGTCCTTAAAGCAGTTTATTCCCTTCTAAAATTGTGAAATAGAATTTTCATACAGTATCTTAACACACTGCTCTAATTGTAAGGTTTCCTTCAACTCCCTCCTACTCATCACAATTAATAATTCTTTCCTAATACCTGCAGTAGAAGTGTGGAGCTACAGGAAAACAAGCAACTTATTTCTTCTTTCAAAGGAAGTCTGATTGTGATAATTTGCTAGGGCCTAAGTCACCAGATGTTAACCTCCAATTACTACAAAGAAACCTCATCTTTGACACATAAAATGCACCCAAATCATGACTTGTTCTTCTCAGACACCACCCAGCACTGTTCTTCTGCAATCTATCTTCACTCCTTGATTAAAAAACCGTACAATAGGAGCATGATCTCTATTTTTAGGAGTTATTTAAAGTAACAGCACAGAAAAGTAAAATGCAAGAAATATCACAATTCTGCAAAAAAAGTTTAACTTGCTTCTCTGATGCCTGTCACAACGACACAAACTTAAGGGTACATATTCAATTTAAAAATCTGTGTTTCTATTAACCTGTGAGATGACCAGGAAATAATGAAAATAATATAACTCTTACATTTTGTTTTAAAAATGTAACTCTACTGAAATTTCCACCTGCATATTCAATATGAAGATGAAGTTGCAGCAAAATGGAGAGCCTGTCTCACTTCTGGCATTAACAAACAGCCTTACAAGTGCACCTATATTGTTTATATACATCTTTGTATTTTATATAAACAAATTCAACATGATGCATTTGCAAAGAATTATTAAAATCAAATTAAATTCTATTCCAACAAGTTATTTTCCAGTGTCTGAGTCTGATCTCTTCCAACTGGGCAGACAAGGATCTTTGACAAAAACCACTCTTAAACTTGTCTGGAGCCTCTTGTCTCAACAACCAGCAGCAAAAATGCTACAGCATGATCCAGTGCAAGCACCAATATTACCAAATATAACCCCACTTTTAAAAACTCATGGCTTTGACCATTTTCCCTGGGATTTGACAGCTCAGTGGCTGGATGACATCACACTTACAAAAGTCTCAAGTGATGGAAAGAAACATCATCTTGCTCCTCCCATGGCCCCTTGTCAAACTTCAGGTACTCGATGTCTTCAATTACCTGGAATCAGAAAAGAAAGCTCACTAAGGGGTGGGAAAAAAAAATCAATGAAATAATCAAAACAGGTTATGAAACAAATGAGAAAGGCTTCAGTGCTGAAGCTGTGGTAACAAGGAAAATGTCTAGAGATAACATGATCATCTCCCAGTTCTACTCCTGGAGGCTGCAGCCCTGCCAGGAGCACTGGGCACACATGTGGGGATCTCCTGACATCCTGTGCTTTCAGCTCTGGATGGCAGGGAATCAACTGGCTCAGAGGTGCCTTGCTGCCAAATTCCTACCAGAGCCAAGCCATCCTTCCTTAACCTGCCACTGGGGCTGAAAAGCCAAGAAGGTACAACCTCACCCTTGAGGGAGAATGAGGAGGAAATGGAGGTAAGTCTAAATTGAACTCATTTTTGCTACAAAAATAAAGTTTGGTCAGTTTTATTCCCAGAGAGGCTCAGTAACACATCTCTGAGGCAGGGGAGCAGTGTGGCATCTAGCTCAGTGCTGTGTGGTTCACAGCACAGAAACAAAGGCACGTTTCAGGCTGGAAAACTCAGGAGCTGCAGAGAGGAGTCCAAGGGCTCAGGATTTCACCAGCCACCAGGACCCAGCCATGCATGAAAGGAAAGGTAACACTCACAGCTCAGAACCCTTCAAATAAGCAACGCCAGCTCAGCAAATCATTCCTTCAGCATCCCCAAACTTATCAATCGCTGGTTTGAGCTTCACTTACAGCCTGGCTCCACTTGGAAACAGATTTTTGCTGCTCCAGGAGGTAATTGTTTATCACACCTGGCTGCCTGGAGCTGAGGGAAAGCTCAGCCCTAGTGTCAGGAAGATGCACTTCAGGTGCCTGATGAGGTGGAGACAGCACCTTGGAGCAACCTGGGAAGGAGTGGATTGTTACAGCTCCAAACATCCCTTTCCAGAGACCTTTTCCACGGGGAAAGGGTAAAGCTGAGGTTGTGACCAAATTCCTCATGGCACACTGTCAACCCGTTGACAGGTGAGCACATGTCACAATGAAGTGACAGAATGAGAAACAAAAAATCCTTGAGTTCTTTACATTAAATGCACTGCAATTATTCCCTGCCAACACTAAATCCCAGCTATTACCACTTCAAAAACAATAACCAAGTGCTATTACAAAGTGGCTTTGACTATAAAGACCCACTCTTACCAGAATTTTCATGGTAAGAAATAATTATTTGGACATGAGTGAATAAACACTTCTGAGGCACAAACTGCTGCAACATAACTCCAAGATAAGAGGACAAGAGGTGTAAGTTAAGTTTCTTCAAACAGCCATTATTTCTTTGAATTATTTAATTGACAAGCTGAACAAAAGCAATTCCTTCTCCACTCCACAGCAAGGCTTTGGAAACTCTGAACCTGGTAACAGCACTAATCAGAGTTGCTACAATGGGCTCACAATATGCTACAGGGGGAAAGGAATCTGTATTCAAATTAGTTTTGCTCACTGTTACCATCACATCAGAAAATCTCTCTCCCTCCCAGCAGCTCCTTAACAATGGCATCAGTTTCCCAACCAGGACAGAAGAACAAATTCTTAATTTATAAGGAATGCCCTGTCACCCCCCCAGGAATTATCAGCAAATATCCAAGGCTTTAAAAGAAATTAAACATGCAACTAACTTTGTATTCCCAGTTTTACCCTCAAGCTAAACAAGTGTGAAACATGCTAATGAAGCTCGTTTCAGCACTCATTACCCCTTCAGCCACCACAACCAAAGTTAATTACAACAGGAAACCCCAACTGACCTTTTTAGGACACTCAAAAAGTCGTTTCCAAGCTGTGTATGTGCGCTCTGAGCAAACCAAAAGTTATTAAACTATGAGGCCATAAAAAAAATTCGGCTCCCAAATCTCTAAGCAGATTGGAGTGGGCTAATGAACACTGCTCTCTGTCAACCTGTGTAAACACACACCTTACAAGCCAAAGCCCTCCTGCCAGCCCTTATTTCCAAATTTCTTCTGTGTCATCCCAAAGGGAAACTGAATCTGAACAGAAAAAGGGGAAAAAACAACTGAATTTTTCCAAGTATCAGTATCTACCACCAACACCCGACAATGACAATGACAACATCACGGGCTGGATAATCTTACAGGGTCTTTTCCAACCTCAATCATTCTGTAGCATTATACTTTAACTTCCAAATAATAATCCTTCCCCTAGTCCAGATTTGTCCAAGCAAATTAAGGATCCACTGGTGCATCTGATGAGCCTATTTAGAGCAATGACAAGATTGCTGAGCTCAGGAGAGTCGCTCCTTGAACAATAAGAGCTTTAACTGACTTTAAACCCTGATTGAAAGGATTAAAATCAAATCTCTAGCAATGGGGTTTACTACAAAAACAATCTGAGGAGGAAACAACCTGCTTTATTCTGACCACTTGGAGATGTGTCCAGAGAGAAAGACAGGGAAAAAAACAGGCATTTAACCCCCATCCCAACTTTCCTTTAATTCTCCAAGTACCCATCTTGAAACACCACAGCTCTCAACTCCTATCCTTGCTTCTATGTTGTTATCCAGAAAAAAACCAAATTAATTGCTCTAGATTCTCTATATTCACATCACAACCTCAGCTTTTTTGTTCATTTCAGCCTGATTTTTTGTGTATTTTTTTCTATTTATTATCTGCTATCACACTGAAGCCACCAGCCCTTTTTTAGGGGTATAAACCCACACTGTCCCACAGGTCAACTGGTTATTAATGATAATCTTTATTATCAAGTGCAGGAGCACCCAAAAATCCATCCACAACAGCAGAGGACCCAGAATGTGGCACACAACCCTGTTCTCATAAAGGGAACAAAAGGCCTAAAGAGAAGCAGCAATGCACCTATGGGGGAACATGGAGTGTTAATTTTAGGACCAGGGAAGTCCTCATCAATATTTTCTCCTTCACAAAGTCATATAACCAGAAGGTTGAAGGACACCTCAGGCAGAAATGTAATTTTAGTCTGATAAGGGGCAGTTAAATATTAAAATGCGTGCTCTGAATATGCTAATAAGCTTAATGAGGTACAGGCTACCACACATATGTATACCTTACTCAACTCTCTGCCAAGATCACACTGCATGTAAGAGAGGAGGAGAGGGAGTTTGGACTGTGTACAAGTAGGGTAAAAATTTCACCTCATTAGGATGAAGTCCCAAAAAGCCCTTGGAGACAGCCCATGTGCAAGTCTGCTCTCCCTCCTCCCAAGTGGGGATGATTCCTTGGCAAGCTTCCATGTAGGATTGTTATTATCCAGTTAACATCATATTACTGCTCTTAACAGACACCTATCACTAGAACTGAAATGGGTCCAAAACCTGTCCAGAGTCTCAAAAACCTTGGTGTTCTTTCCCTCAGGAACAACAGCAAGAGAGGAAAGTTAATAATGGTCAAGCAAAAGGCTTCTGTTAGCCTGCCAGTAACCCTGCATGAGGGGGAAAGTTCACTGAACTAAGGGAAATCTTTTAAACTTACTCCCAGAAAAGCAAAACTTACCTTCTCCACATCCTCAGCTGCACTTGCTGTGTACTGCAGAACTTCAGAGCTCTCACTGCAAAGAACAGAAATTTAATTCCCCTGATAAAACTGCTCTACCCATCCTCCCCATTCCTGCTCAGAAAAGGAACAGAAATGAAGTTAAAAGGCATAAACAGTGAAGCAGAATCATTGCAATTTTTTAGATTGCTCCTAGCTATTGCAATAGAATTCCTGTTGCACCTGTGAGCTGCTTCTTTGCTGATGGAAAGTTGCTTTTAAAGGGCAAATGGTCTGGACATCTACATAACTTCAGTTGGAAAAAAATTTCAAAAACTACACATGTGAATTTGCTTTCATTTAATTAATGTGGATACTTGCCCCTATTACAACTGCCCAATCTACCTGAAAATAAGTGAAGCTTTCAGTGTAACCCAAAACTGTGGTAGATTTTCTTTTTTCCAAGTGCATGACTAGGTGTGAGTCACCTCAAGAGAAGAATGCATTCATTTATCACTATTTACTCAGGTTGAGCTAGCTGAATGAATACAAATGCAGGCAGCATGGTCTGTAAGTGTAAAAACATTTTTAAAAGGTAATGTTTCCTGGTTAGAAGATTGTTTTTTTAATCAGCCAGCTGCCTTCAGAGAAAAGGCACTTGCAGAGCAGAACCACAACAGGAGCTCCTACATGAACCTGTCACACCTCACATGTTCAGCCACGTTCAGCAATAGCTGTTTCCAGCTGGAAAACCTGGAAGGCCCTGGAATAGCTGCCCAATGTGGACATTAAATCAAACATCACACAACAAAGTTTAGGAGCGTGGAGAAAAATTCATAGAATCCCAGAATGGTTTGGGTGGGACAGGACCTTAAAGCTCATCCAGTTCCACCCCTGCCATGGGCAGGACACCTTCCACCATACCAGGTTGCTCCAAGCCCTGCAAGACCTGGCCCTGGACACTTCCAGGGATGGGGCAGGCACCTGGAATAAAAGATTCTCCTCAATATCAGCCCAAGGGAGAGGTCAACCTTCAGCTGAGCCTGACACCAGCAATTGCCTCAACAATGCCCATCAAATCACTTCATCCCATCTCTTGATTTGACTCTGCAGATTATCAGGGCTTCATTAAGAGAAAACAGCTGCTCAGTGACTCTGCAGATTATCAGAGCTTTCCTTCAGAGAAAACAGCTGCTCAGTGGAAGCAGTGTTGGATATCAAAGAGAACATTACCAATCTTAAGGCTCTGCTCTGGCAAAAGAGAAAAATCAAACAGAACCCAAACACTGCTCCAAATCACCAGGCAGAACCTGCCACAGCACCCAGCTCACAAATCTCACTACCAATAAAAACATGTTAAAGACATTCATAACAAATCAAATAGAAAGAAAGCATCCATTTTAAAGCAAAAACCCACTATAAACCACTTTAGGCAGCATCAGGCTGCTCCAGTTAAACAGCACAAGATAACAGGAGTTTTGCCCAGTAACAAAGTGCTTTTCAAGGAACAAGCAAACAAACTTCAACAGGGAAAGCATGCAGGAGTTTGCTCAGCAGTCTCTAACAACTCTTTTTAGCCTTTTTGGACCAGACTTTGGGCATCACCAGGAGTCAGGGAATCAAACTAGGCAGACTAAGAGGTAACAGCTAGGCAAGAACACAGCCCCTGCAGCCCTGCCAGCAAACAAATAGTTAAGGCAGCTGTGGCTTCTATATGTACCCCAGACAGAGCCACCCTGAGGTCCAGAGGTGCACAGAGCTGGATGCACACACTCCAGCTCCCCTCAGCCAGGGCACAGAGACACAGATCTGTCACAGTCATTTTCTGAATAATTTCTCTGGCCAGGATTTTTCTCCTGGAAAGCTGAGAAGCCTGAGAGAAAAAGGAAAACAATATTATCTCATTTCCTTCTCCTGTGTTTTGCTGCTTTGGGATGTGTTTGGAGATTGTTTATCCAACATGTGAATTGGTTTTACTAATTGGCCAACAGCAGCCAAGCTGTGTCAGACTCTGGAGAGAGTCACAAGTTTTCAGTGGTATCTTGTAGCCTTCTGTCTGTATCCTTTTCTCTATTCTTTAGTATAGCATTCTTTAATATAATATAGATCATAAAAGAATAAATTAGCCTTCTGAGAACATGGAGTCAGATTCATCATTCCCTCCCTTTGACTGGAGTCTCAGAAAACAGCACACAGCTCACTCAGTGTGCCAGGCCGCTGGGAGCCCAAACCCTGCCAGGATGCTGAGCAGAGGGGTTTGCCTGACAGGGGCACTGCCCATGCACACACAGAGGGCAAGGAGGTGAAATCACAGCAGGGTCCAGGGTTCAGCCTGGCTGAGCACCAGGAGATGCATGTGGGGCTGGCTCTGCTCCAGAGAACAGCAGCAGCTGGCTCCCACCAGTGACTGCAGCAGTCTGCCCTCAGGGGATGACATTCCCAAGGCTTCCCATTGCCCTTCCAAGAGCCATGTGCTGGCTGTGGGGACACACAGAGAGGCCACTGACCATCTGTGACAGCACCAAGCCCTGCCTGCATGAGTGACAAGCTCAGTATCGAGTTACTCACTTCAGTAGCTGGCAGAGCCACCCACTGATCCACCCAGGGAGATGGAGCAAGCACAGGGGGACACAGGCAGGCTACAAAGCACCTGGGAATCTACTCTGATTTATATCAGCCTCCTGCACACACCACAGCTTTCACAGTTAATTCATCTGAAAGCCTTTGAGAGTTTCCCCTCCCAGTATTATGAGGGACCATAATTCTGCTTTTAGAT
This sequence comes from Molothrus ater, assembly GCF_012460135.2. Classification (NCBI taxonomy): domain Eukaryota; kingdom Metazoa; phylum Chordata; class Aves; order Passeriformes; family Icteridae; genus Molothrus; species Molothrus ater. The sequence goes on from NC_050484.2 coordinate 2,177,952, forward strand.
GTTTGGAACCATTTTAATTTTCCTAGAGCTCTTTTGTAAGGGCTGGGAGAGCTGGCAAGCTCTGATTCATCCCAGGTTTACAGGGCACATGTTTTTGCTTCCCAGCTAGAGGAAGCCAGGGGAACCCAGTGAGAGACAGGACAAAGGGAATGGCTTCCCACTGCCACAGGGTAGGGTTAGATGGGATATTGGGAAGGAATTGTTCCCTGGGAGGGCAGTGAGGCCCTGGCACAGGGTGCCCAGAGAAGCTGTGGCTGCCCCTGGATCCCTGGAAGTGTCCAAGGCCAGGTTGGATGGGGCTTGGAGCAACCTGGGACAGTGGAAGGTGTCCCTGCCATGGCAGAGGTGGCACTGGATGAGCTTTAAGGTCCCTCCAACCCAAACCATTCTGGGATTCTGTGACAACTGAAAGGACTTTCTGAGGAGAGAAAAGCCCTAAAGCCTTCCAAAAAGGCCTGAGAAAAGCTTGCATTGCATCACTCTCTCCTCAGGTTGTGCAGACACACAAAGCCATAGCTGTGGCATTCTGCACACCACTCCTGACCCCTTTTCATCTTCCAGCACTGGCATCAGATCAGGCTCCTGGGCTGGCAGAAGTTAACTCCACTCACACAGTTCTCATGCTGTGAATGCAGCACCCCTTCACTGGGGCACAATACTGTACCCTGCAGCACAACAAGGGCTTTTTCACGTGATTTGTTGATATTGGCAGAGATTTTAAGGTTTGCACACATTTTTGCTCAAAGCCCTAAGAGGCAAAACATTTTTCTTTGCTAACCTGATGGCTGGTAGGAAGGTCTTCTTGTAAGCATCCTCAATGCTCTGGAGATAGGAAGGAGACACCTTTTTCTCATATGGCTACAAACAAACAAACAGAAAAAGCTGTGGAATTATATTTCTATCTTTTCCCACCAGCACAGACTCCAAGGTCTGCTCCACCACCTGCCAAGGGCTCCCTCTGGGATAAGCAGTCAAACATCCAAGTGAACCACATGCACATCAGTGAAAGTTTCAAAGAATTAAGAGTGTGATTTGGAGTGCTTGGAATTCCTTACAAATGCCATGAAATACCTAGGGTAGCCCCCAGCTATCCAAGGACTGATTCATCCCTGCTAACTATACATTCCAGGGAGCTGTAATAGCCACCCAGAAAACAGGAGAAGATTGTCTGAGTCCACCTTTTCCACAAGGAGGTCAAAATTGCACCTCTCTCCACAGTTTCAGACAAGTGCATGGGCAAACAGCCACTCCAAACTCCTGTGAAATTTCATGGATATCATCCCTGCTGTTAACCAGCTTGCCCTCCACACAGTGTACTTGCAATGCCACATCTGCAAAACACCAGGAATTTCTCTGATCTACCCAGTGTTCCTCAAACAACTCCTACAGAGCTCAGCACTGCCACTGACCCAAAAAGCCGCAAGCTACATCAGCAATTTCTGTCCAAAGGTTTCAAAAATGCCACTGATTTTCATGTTCAGAAGGGCTAAGAACTCACAGGCTCTCCCAATACATGAAGAACTTCTTAACTGAGAAATTTTTCCTAGTAAATCAAAACTCTTTTAATCTATCAGGTTTTCCAGAGTTAAACTGCATTTCCCATAGCCTTTCAACAAGGCAAGACAAATATCTTGGAATCCTCACAACACATCTGCAAACACTTACAAATCTAAGTATCAAAGAAAGAGGGAAAAAACCCCAAAATTACAAACCCTACTAAGATTAGTCACTCCCCAAAAGCACCCTACAGCTCTCCTGAGCCAAGACCAGCTCAATAACAGCCACCCAGTGGTGATTTGCTGGATTTCAGGGAGTTAAGTGAACCTGCTGATCCCAGGTGACTCACACATGAACCCCAGCAGAGGTGTGAGGAAGCAGTCAACTGGGAAGCAGGAGCCAGGGAGCCCAGCTGGGCTCCTGGCACCCAGGAATAAGAAATAAATCATCTCTAAGTGCATTGCAAGCAGCACATCACCTGCCCACAGCTCTTGAAGTGGCAGCTACACAGCCAGGTATAAAAATTCACCTGCTCTTAAAACAATTTCTCATTCCACAAATGACAACATATTGATGCAGTTACACCAAAAAAAAAAAAAGATGATTTTTGCTTTTTTGTTTTGCTATTTTAAAGCAAGCATAAGAGAATACCCACAGAGTCACCACCACCCCCTAGATCTCACAGCTCAGAGGACAAGCAGCTCCTCAGATGCAGCATTCAGCAGAAACCCCACAGGACTCCCACAGAAGGTGTGATTACAACAGCCATTAGCAGACAGTAATTGTGAGAGACCAGTAACAATAAAGATAAGAGATAAACAGGCAATAATCAGAGATCAAATTACCTTGCCCTTCTCTTGAATCCTCTTCTGCACCTCTGGGACAGGCACATCGACATAAATGACCAAGTGAGGTGGCAGGAACTCAGAAATGCTGATCTCCTTGACCTCTTTGTAGTGATCAAGGCCTGTGTAAAACACAAATAAATCACATTCCCCACGTTTGTATCTGCAGTCTCTTCTTCTGGGCTCACAGAGCAAGTTAAGGGTATGCTTTTCCTCCAACAGAATTCAGGAAGTTTACAGAAAAACTAATCACCAGAGAAGTTCCATGCACTGAGATCTAAGACTCTAAACCCAGTTGTATCAAAGAGGGACTTTATTCCTGGCTCAGGTTTACAGGAATCTCAGCTTCTCCTCCACCATTTAGAGACAATAAGCAGCAGTAGCTTTAATCAAGATGTTTGTTCCCTAAGGATTCCAGTACAATCCAAACTGGGATTTTGTATGAAATTGTGGGTTGCTGGGCTGTGCTGCCTCAGCAATGCAGACATAGGTCATTATAATCAGCTCTCAAAGCCATCCAGTAACTTACAGCAGGTGGCAAAAAACAAATACACACCTCTTAAATCCAACAGCAAAAACAGGAGGCAGTCAAGAAAAGTTACATCCACCTCAGGAGCAGCCAAAAGAACAGATTTACTAAGAACAGGCAGCAACAGCTCAGGAGCTCAGTGCCCATAAGCCCAGACCAAATCACTCAGGTTGGGAGGATCATCCCCAAATCACCCAGTTCAACCACTCTGCTGAGAACTCCACCTACAGCACTCTAAGTATCTCCAGGGGGGAGATCCCAGGTGATTTGCTCCAGGGTTTGACTCCCCTCACAGCAGAAAAAGGGTTTTTCCTTGCAAATGAAACGCTTTGAATTTCAATTCCTGCCCTCTATCTTCTGTCCTCTCACTGCCACCCAGACCACACCAGCTCAACCCAGCAACATTCGAACGCTGAACACTTAAAGGAATCCCTCCTTCCAAGCAGGAATGTTTTGTTTCTTTTTTAAAGCAAAGTTAACCACCAGACTGCTGAGAGATTATGGCCAAGCAGCTTCCCTTTGCTGGCAGGAACTCACATCTCTTGTGCACATATCCCTGCTTCAGCATGGCCTCCAGGAACACAAAGTCACTGTAGGGAGAGCGCTCCAGCACCACGCCCTGACCTGCAAGGGAGAACAAGCTGCAGGTTGGAACAGAAGGAGCTGCAAGGTCCTTTGTTACTGTTGTATTTCTTGAAAATCTATTGCACCTATCTCCACAGTTTCAGACAAATGCATGGGCAAACAGCCACTCCAGACTCCTGTGAATTTCATGGATATCATCCCTGCTGTTAAGCAGCTTGCCTTCCACACAGTGTACTTGCAAGGCCACATTTGCAAAACACCAGGAATTTCTCTGATCTACCATCTATCCCTTCACCAGGATTTCTTCTCCTGGGAAGATGAGTAGCCTCAGCTTCTCTATGTTTTGCTACTCTGGAATGTGGTCTGGAGATTGTTTATCCAAACATGTGCGTTGCAGACATCTTTTTTTGGAAAATCCTTTCTTTAGGATTTTTCCTCCTGAGAAGCCTCAGGAACAAAATGTAAACAATGATTATCTGTGGAATGCAACAAGTAGATCTTTGATTAGCTCATGTTAGATGTTTCTAATTAATAACTAATCACAGAGAGCCCGAGCCACAAACCTTTGTTATCATTCTTTGCTATTCTATTCTTAGCCAGCCTTCTGATGAAATCCTTTCTTCTATTCTTTTAGTGTAGTTTTAATGGAATATATGTCATAAAATAATAAATCAGCCTTCTGAAACATGGAGTCAGATCCTCATCTCTTCCCTCAACCAAAAACCCCTGTGAACACCATCACACATTAATTGTTTTTAATTAATGACCAATCACAGTCCAGCTGTGTCAGACTGAGTCAGTCACAAGCTTTCATTACCATTCCTGCTAAACCTTCTGATGTATCCTTTCTCTTTCTTCAGTATAGTTTTAGTATAACATTCTTTTAATATAATTTAACACCATAAAACAATAAATCCGCCTTCTGAGAACACGGAGTCAGATTCTCATCCCTCACCTCGTCCTGGAAACCTCACAAACACCACAGTCCCTTCCAGCCCACACCCCTCCATGAGCCCCCACCTGTGCTGAGCAGGTGCTCCAGGGCGTCGGCGTACTGCAGGACGCGGCTGCCAAAGAGCCAGGACTGCAGGCGGTACGAGTGCCCGTCGGGGGCCTTGGGCTCATTGTAGAACTTCTCCAGGCTGCAGAAACCACTGAACTTCTCAGGCAGCAGCTGCCCATCCCCTGAGAGCCTGTCCTGGTAGTGGATGTCCGCCTCAGGGAAGTACTTCATTCCTGAAAAGGAGAAGGAACCCACAGCGGGAATGAGCTGTGCTCGTTTGCAGCTAACACCTCTGCAGCTGCTGAGCACACAGCTGCTCCTTGCCTGTGGGAATCCAGAAAATCAGAGGGGTTTGGGAAAGCTGCAAAAGGCAGACCTCAGAGACAGCTGAACTGTGATTAGAGCTAAGCAGTAGCCATGAGATAGAGGTCATCAGAAAAATTATGTAAAAATTTTGTAAAAATTATGTAAAAATTATGTAAAAATTATTAGAAAAATAAGGACGAATAGAAAAATGGTCTGTGTATTAATGCTTGGCTAGCGTAACTCATTAAGCTACAGAAAAGTACATCTGAGATATTAGGAAGCTCTAAGCTTAATAATGGAGCCCTGTGGACTGTATTTTAATGCTTACAAGCAGGTATTGTATCCAAAATAAGCAATATTGTTTGAGGGTACATGTGCTTACAGTGGTTGGACAGAACTACTGTCAGTATGATTTTGCTTTGTGTGATTGGTCAAAAAACTTTTAAAGGAAGTTGTAACATGCAGTTCTTTGTCTGCTGCCGGGGATGTGAGCTGCTGGCATCTTCCCATTGCCATAACCATGTAATGAGACTGATGCTGGAAAATAAAACAGCTCAAGATATGTTCCCAGCAGTCCTGTCCTGCTCATGATTTGTAGAGAGACCCCCAGGCAGCAACACTTGCCCAGCTCCTGCTCTTTGCCCAGCTCCCACACAGCCCCAGCTCCTGCTCCTTGCCCAGCTCCTCTGCCCACCACAGCAGAACCCAAACTCTGAGCTCTGCCCCTGCCTAGGGAGAGCTGAGCTGCTCCAAGCACATCCATGTGGAACACTCAAGCTCTCCAGGAGCACGGTGAGCACACAGACTCCATCAGAACTGAAGCTTCACTCACAACAAATCCCCATCCCAAGCCTCACCAACACCACCCACAGACCCTCCCCACTCCCTCCAGCATTCCCCAGGCAGGAGCTGCTGCTCTGGTGAGCTTCCTCTGCACAAGAGCCATGATCCAACTCTGTCAGCTCTCAGGGAAGCAGCCAGAGTGAGACATACCCAGTTTGTCTGCTAACTGCTGGGCCAGCTTGCCCTTCCCAGAAGACAGGTTCCCCTCCACTGTGAAGACTTTGCTGTGCTCTGTCAACTTCTTGCTGGTCCTTTCTCCCAAGATATAGGACAGCCACCCATACTGCAGGCTCTGCTCAGGGCTGGTGTGGATTCTTGCCTGGAGAAAAACCCATGGAAATCAGCAGATTTGGGGGGATTTTTAGCTAAAAAACACTGTTTCTTCAGACACACACAGGACACACTCTTATGCATCTAATACAAGAAATTGTTACTCAGTAACCTTAGCACTGTCATTTCAGCTTAGCAGCTGCAGCAGAGCTTAGGCTGGGAAGTTGTTCATGAAATTAAAGGCTGAGAAGACAGAAAACATGCCACAATTTTCAGTCTGAAGGCCAGACACACAACACACCCAGAGCTCCCAAAAGAGACTCCACATTAGACTTTTGCTTGTATTTTGTGTGGCTTTGGGCACATAATAACACTAAATTCGCTCTCAGGAGAGTTACAGCTTCATTTCAATATGGCTTAGTGGGCAAAAGCTTGGACTTCATAACCTTGGATGCCTCTTCCAGCCTTAACTATTCCACGATTTCTGAGAGGTGGCAAGAGGGACCCACTTGGGCTATGGGGTGAACGCAGGGCCTTTCTGAGCGCTGCTCAGAGCCTCCCTCAGCCCGCGATAAACACTGTTTATCTATGTAACTCTACAAACCTCATTCCGAGGGGCGCAGTGACCTCCTTCACACGGCGCCGTTCATTCCTACCTCACACTCCTTTCCTCGCAGCACCGCTGCCCACAGCCGCCACCGAAGGTCACCGCACTCTCCTCTCCGTCCTTTGCTCCAGCCTGCCCCGCATTCCGCCGCCTCTCCCAGCTCCCAGCCCCGGGGAGAAGCATCTCCAGCCCCGGGCTGTCCTGCTCACCCACCCCCAGCAGGACAGCGCTCTGGACACAGCTCTGCCCAGCCGCCGGCACTCACCCGCAGCAGGAAGGAGCCCAGCGCGGCGCTGTCCGGCCCGGAGCTGCCCCGGCGGCCCCGGGCGGCCGCGGCCCGGCCCAGCCGGGACACCCACAAGGACATGGCGCTGCCGGCGGAGGGCGGCGGCGCGCGGCGATGACGTCAGCAGGAGAGGCGGCGCGGCGCGGTGATGAAAGCCCGGTGAGGCCACGCCCATGACCACGCCCTTTGAGAAAGGCCACGCCCACTACCCATGTGGGCTCTGGCGGGAGCGGGGACAGGGACAGCGGGGACAGGGGATAGAGGGGACAGGCGGGACTGGGAACGTCCCGGGTTAGGGACTGGGGGGACAGAGAACAGCCTGGCCAAGGAACAGGGCTCAGGGACCAGGCGGGACCAGGAACGGCCCGGGTCAGTGAGCAGGTGGGACAGGGAACAGCCGAGTTAGGGAATGGGAACAGCCTGGTTAGGAACAGGGAACAGCCTGGTTAGGGAATGGGAACAGCCGGGTTAGGGAATGGGAACAGCTGGGTTAGGAACAGGGAACAGCCGGGTTAGGGAATGGGAGCAGCCTGGTTAGGGAATGGGAACAGTTGGGTTAGGAATAGGGAACAGCCTGGTTAGGAACAGGGAACAGCCGGGTTAGGGAATGGGAACAGTTGGGTTAGGAACAGGGAACAGCCTGGTTAGGAACAGGGAACAGCCTGGTTAGGGAATGGAAACAGCCGGGTTAGGGAATGGGAACAGCCTGGTTAGGAATAGGGAACAGCCTGGTTAGGAATAGGGAACAGCCTGAATAGGAATAGGGAACAGCCTGGTTAGGGAATGGTGGTCGGATTAGGAGCGGGCAGAAGGCGGGACCGGGCCCAGCCGAGTTCAGGAGCAGTGGGACAGGGAACAGCCTGCACTGGAGCAGGCGGGATAAGGGACAGCCGGGTTAAGGAGCAGCTGGGAATAGGGAACAGCCAGGTTAGGGAGAAGGTGGTGTGAAAAACGCCAATCGCGTGTTTCTAAAATTTTAAAAGTTTAATAGTAAGAAAATTGTTTAAAAAATAGTAATACAGTTAGAGTAATAATAATTTGGACAAATAGAATTAGGACAATATGAGACAATAAATACAAAGAGTTATGGATGTCCGGGTACCTTTTTCTGGGCAGCACCAGCCCGAAAAAGGACCCACGTTAACAGAGGATTAACCCTTAAAAGCAATAACCTGTTGCATATTCATACACCTCTACATGATGCATAAATTCCATTCAAACAGAGGATTCTGTCTGGGCAGTGTCAACTTCTTCCTCTGAATCCTGACAGCACCTTCGAGGTGGGAAGAAGTTTGTTTCTTCTGATAATGGGGCAATAAATTCTCTGAAAGATTTGGGTGTCCTGTGGCTGCTATCTCTGTGCAAGTCCTTTCTTTTAAAAAGTATCCTACACAGCATAGTTTCTATTTTAACATTTTTTATAACCTAAAACTGTATTTAACACACTACTTAAGAGAATTAATACAGCATTACTTTCTAACACAACACATATAATATTCATTTGAATATTTGTGAAAAGCCAATCATAGAATACACGCATTTTTCACAGTGGGAATAGGGACCAGCCGGGTTAGGGAGCAGATGGGAATAGGGAGCAGCCGGGAATAGGGACAGACAAGATGCTTGCACTGTGCTGGCCCGCAGGTCCCCGCAGGAGGGAGCCTGGGATAGGTCTCTTTCCAATACCTGCACATCCAGGTGTCCTAATTCCCTCTGCACCCTGCTCCATGTGCTGGAGCAGCACCGCCCGGCTTGGAGGCTGGCAGCGTGTGCAGTGACCCGAACCCTTATTTAAACTTAACACTGTTAAATTACTGGGCTTGGGAAGGTCGTAACCAAACGTTTTCCACATTTCCCATCAAAGTGACATCAGCTCTGCTGACCTGGCACATTTGTGACACCATTAGCGCCCTCTGCTTTGCCCCCTGGCAAGAAGCAATCAAGTTGCATGCCAAGGATTTATCCCTGGAATTTGCAAACAGCTTGAAAAACCCAACCAAACAATCCACAAAGGATGCGTGGAGGTTTCCTTAACAGCTCTGGCTGCAGCCAGACTCGTTGGATGCTCCAAGCCCTGTCCAGCCTGGCCTTCCAGGGATCCAGGGGCAGCCACAGCTTCCCTGGCCAGCCTGTGCCAGGGCCTCAGCACAGCAGCTGGAGCTGGTTTTGGGGGAAGAGCAAAAACTTTGGGCAGCATTAACTCAGGGAAAGGCAAAAAGTGAGAAAAAACAGGCTGGCTTTTCCTGAAGGGGCATCAGGCTCTGGAATGGTGATGCACGGACATGGTGTTTGCCAGGATTCCGTGTCCCCCTCAGACAACGGCCCACAGACACGGTGATCCCCACAATCCAACATTCCCGGAGCATGGTGGCCCACAGATCACTTTCCCAGGATTCAGTGTCACCTGTACAGAGGATGGTGGTCTACAGTCACGGTGTCTCCCAGGATTTGGTGGCCCCTGGGAAGAGCGGCTTGTGGACACGGTGTTTCCCAGGATTTGCTCTCCTCTGTGGCTGGTGGCCCTTGGGCACAGCGTTTCCTAGGACTTGTGGCTCAGTGTTCCCAGGATCAGGGTGTCACCTAGTGTGAAATACAAAGCTGTGTTTCGTGTCAGGTACACACAGGCAATGTGTGTATTTGTGATTGTGATATGTGAGGAGACCAGCCATGGGACAGTTGTGAATTCTAATAATAACTGAGGAAAGTAAAGCATGGAAGAAGGCCTTTGAACCTATCTTTTGTTTCCAATTAACCTTAGTTGATTTAGGAGCATTGGAATTAAAGTGTTAAGGATGTTGCTTTTTGCTTGCACTTAAGCCTTAAAGAGCTCTGCAATAATAACCTTTTAAAGTATAATTTTAGAATATTGCTTGTATCCTTGAAACTATAGCTTTGGAATATATATAAAGGAAACATGCTTATCTCATGCCTTAATAAAGCAGAGAAAAACAGCTTGAGAAAGGAAGATGAACATCAACTCAAGGATTCATGGTTTCGACCAAGGGAAGCTGGACATCACTGTTATGAGATTTATAGTCTCTGCAATAAAAGGTGGACCCACATCTGGGGAGCTGGACTCCACCAGATGGGATTAATCTTTCTTCTTTCGGAAACCAGACCACCACCACCTGGGGATACTCCTTTGGGATACATCCTGGAAAAACTAAATCACAATACTGTATTGAATTGTGATGTAAAAATTTGGAATAGAAACTGCTGATGAGTAAAAATTGGAAATAGAAACTGCTGAGAAAGCTGATGAATACCCCTATAAATACCTGTAAGCCTCAACTACCGGTGTGCAGTTGGAGGGAAAGCTTCCCCTACTGTACCCGGCGCTGTATTGCTCATACTTTACCAAAATAATTAATAAATTGATTGCTGCTTGAATATTGGCCGAGTCAAGCTCCTTATTTGTAACACTAGGGACAGCGCTCCGCGGGTTCGGTGTCCCCGGGCGTGGCGGGCACCCAAGGGCGTGGCCGGGGCGTGGCCGGTGCCGGTGTCCCGGAGCCCCGCCCCGGGCGCGGTGCCGCCGCTGCCGCTGTTGCTGTTCGTGGTGTCGGGGATGTACGCGGGCAGGAAGAGGAGGAAGCCGGTGCCCAAGAGGTGGGTGCGTGGCAGCGGGCAGCGAGAGCCCGGCTGGGCTCCGGGAAGTGCCTGGAGCCGCTCTGGGGGAGCCAAAGGCGGCAGCAGCACGCTTGGGTTACTGGGTTTTAATCGGGGTTAATTGGAGCTAACGCGCTGCCGGCTCTGGCACGCTGGTGGGAGAGCAGAAATCCCAAAGATGCTCGTCCTGCGTGCCGGGGAGGAAGCTCGCCGCAGAGTTTGAGCCGCTCAGCAGTGATTTGCAGGCTGGGTTGTTTTTAATGCCCGCCTAAATCAAACGTGCAGCAATTAGTAATTACCAAAACACCTCGATTCCGTAATTATTTAATTACCACGCTGCTCAGTTGGTGTTGCATAACATCCCCCTCGGTGGCCCCGGTGTTTCCTGCCTCCCTCGTGCCTTCCCCAGCTCCCAAGTCCCACCAGCCTGTTTAAGCCCAGCATTTCCAGGTGTATCAGTGCTAAAGGTGGGTATTTGTTTCTGGGAGGCTGTGGGGAAGGACATGGATGACCTGAGTCCAAGCCCAGGATGAAGGAGGGAGCATGGATACTTTAAACCTGTAGTGAGGTGACCCTGAGCCTCTCTTGGGCATTTAATTGGGAGCCCTGTTGTGGAAACATGAAGGATCGTTGTTTTGCCACAAACCTGTCTTCTGTTCATCTCAGAGTGGCGATTCCAGCCCGAGGGTTTGGGCTGGATTTGTGCATCTCAGGGTGCAGGAGAAGGTGTCTCTTTGGAGCAGAAGGGCCCTTGTTCCCTGGTTCTGCAAGGTCAGCCTTGGGAACGGGAAGAGATTCTTTTTCTCTGTGCTGGGTCAGATCTTGGAGCGCGATCCTGCTGGGAGCGGCCAGGCGGAGCAGGGCTGGTGGCAGTGGGACGTGACAGGGAGGATGGGCTGAGGGGCTTCTCCTTCTTACCTACTGCCAAGAACTGTTCATGAGAATGAGGAGACAATAGATCAGCCCAGGCAAGTCCCACTATCAGGAATAATCTCCCTTGGTACTTGCCAGCTTGCAGAAGGGATACACTTCCCCCCTGTTCCAGGAGCAGCTGGGGAAAAGCAAACCCCAGCAGCAGCACAGCCTTTGGGACTGGGAACTGAGCTTTCTGTCAGCACAGGGGCCACTGGCCTCACCATGACCCCCCTGGCACAGTGTGCTTCTTAACCAAAGGGAAGGGAAATTAAACAGGTTTGAAATGTCTAGAGCACGATGCACTGTTTCCATGAGGCATTTTCCTCACTCCTCTCAAGGCTGGCTGTGGAGCACCCTGTGTGCTGCAGCAGGGACGTGCAGGAACAGAGGTTTTGGGGTGTCCTCCTTGGGTCTCAGGGTGACTTGCTGCTGGCTGTGTCACCCTGTGTGCCTCAGCCAGAGGATTTTCAGTGTTTGGCCAGGCTATCCCAGTGGTTCTGTTATACCTCAGTGTTTTACCCACTGCTGTGCTTATCTCCCGTCTCATTTTCTCTTCTTTCTGTCTGTTTGGAGCTGGATTTGGATGGTGAGTGGCTAGAAGACTTTAAAGGATATCTGAGGAATCTCAGACAAATTTTCTTCACCCCCTTTTTTTTTTTTTCATCAAAGGAAACCTATTTTAATTTTTCTCCTTCCTGGTGCGTGACTGTGATTTCAAGAATGTTTCAGCTTTGTAAAAGCCCTGGTGCCAGTGTGTTTTACCCAGCTTGTGTGGACTAGTTTGGAGCTGGGTTGTGCCAGCCCCCCTTTGAGAGGGGATATCCCTCCTGATGCAGCTCTTACAACCCAGCAGGCTTGAGCTTTCTTGGGGAAATGCTGCAGTTTTCCATTCAGCCTTAAAAGAGACCCCTCAGTCTCTCCCTGAGCTGCAAATTCAACAGGCACTTCAGTGCATTTCATTTAATGCTCATTTCCTCTCGTGTCACATATGCGAGCAGCCCTGCCAGATGAGATTGGAGAGTGGTGGTAGAGGAGAGAGCTTAAATTGCTGCTAAACACTGGCAGATCCTGTTACCCAAAGCTCCTTCCTGAAGAGAGGCTGCCTGCAGAGAAGGAGTTTGTGGTTAGACAAATTACATCAAACCAAAGGAGCTGCATGTTAGGGGATGCAGCTGAGTGAGACACAGATCTGGGGGGGACTGAAGGGTTTGTCTTTGAGCTGTGAAATTCAGATTGGAATTAAAAAATGAAGGACACAGGGTGACATCCAAGATTTGTTAAAGTTATTAACTGAGCTCTTACTGCTGTGCTGGGGTTTTGGCTGGGGTGGGTGAAATAACTGCAGCTCACAGAGATGGGACCTCGTGTAGGCTTCAGGCTGCTCTCCTGGACACTGTTCCTTCTGCAGGCTGAGGGTTGCCCCTGGGGCCTAAGTTTGGCATCAAATGCTTGTTTAATTTGGAAATGCCCATCTGAAAGGGACAGAAATCAGAATATTGGAAGAAAACAAATCTTTTTTTGTTTTTTTAGGAGAGGCTCTTTTCACAGGGCAGTGCCCTAAATCACCCTATGTGATATCCCTTTCTTTAAGTTGTAGAATCCCAGAATGGTTTGGGTTGGAAGGGACCTTAAAACTCATCTCATTCTACCCCATCCCTGGAAGTGTTCCAGGCCAGGTTGTACAGGACTTGGAGCTGCCTGGGATAGTGGAAGGGGGTGGAACAAGATGAGCTTTAAGGTCTCTTCCAACCCAGACCACTCTGTGATTCTGTGATTTCTAAGAGGAGCAGTGTGTGTGTGTGCGCACGCGTGTAAAAATCTTAACCATTTCACTGCACCAAAGCCAGTGCTGGGCTTGAAAAGAGCCTGCTGGGCAATCCCAGTTTGATTAACCTCTCCTCTGCCTCTTGCAGCCCCAAAGCACCCCCTCCCGAGGGTGTGAAGTCCAACCCCTCCAAGCGGCACCGGGAGCGGCTGAACCAGGAGCTGAACAAGCTGACAGGGCTGCTGCCCTTCCCCGAGGATGTGCGCTCCAGGCTGGACAAACTCTCCATCCTCCGCCTGGCCGTGGGCTACCTGAAGGTGAAGAGCTACCTGAGGGGTGAGTGTCTGTGCTGGGAGGGGGGAAAAGCCCCTGGGATCAATCCCCACTGCACAGCTTGTGTTCCACTGTGACTGCGTTCACAGGGGTCCCAGGATGAGGGAAGAGACAAGGATCTGACTCCATGTTTCAGAAGGCTTGATTTATTATTTTATGATATATATTAAAACTACACTAAAAGAATAGAAGAAAGGATTTCATCAGAAGTCTAGCTAAGAATAGAAAAAGAAGGAATGATAACAAAGGCTTCTGGCCTGGACTCTCTGTCTGAGCCAGCTCACTGTGACTGGCCATTAATTAGAAACAACTGCATGAGACCAATCACAGATGCACCTGTTGCATTCCACAGCAGCAGATAATCAATGTTTACATTTTGTTCCTGAGGCTTCTCAGGAGGAAAAATTCTAAAGAAAGGATTTTTCATAGAAGATGTCTGTGACATTCCACCCCAAGCTTTGAGATGGAAAGTTGTGTTTCCTGAAGGAAGCGTGATGGTGAGTTACGGGAGCAGGCCCTCGGATGTTGATACTGTCAGGAAAATGTCACCATGGATGGTGGGAGACACTTGAGGACCTGCCCAGCAGCTGAGACCTCCTGCAAAGTTCCTCCATCTCATAAGCAGCCATCCTTTATGTCCAAAAAACCAGCCAGCCTTTATGTCCTTTATGTCCAAAACTCCTCCTGTGTCGCACTCCCAGCACCCTGTGGAGAAGAAGAGAGAGGTGGGTAAAGCATTGTGTCTTCTCGAACTGCAACAATGCCCTCATCTAACTGGAATGGCAATTTAAAATTCAATTCACCAAATAATTGAATGTTCATGATTTAATACATATTACATGTTCCCTTTTATTATATTTCATATTCTGTATTTCCTTATTTATTCTATATTTGGTATTCTTATATTTATTCTGTATTCCTTCTCTCTCTCTCCCACCCTCCCTATTCTTCTTCAGCCCTTTATTATTATTGCAGTTACAGCATGTTTAATAAATTTTAACATTATATATGGTGCAGAGCCTGGCTGGGGGCATCACCACATTCCCAGGAGTCACCAGCACATATGGATAGGGATGTGTTCCCTCTGCAGTGACTTGGGCCTGATGGAATGGGTGCTGGACACTGGGGAAGGCAGAGCATAAGGGGCAGGAAGGCAGCAGCAGCTTTTTATATTTAGAGGCTCCTATTGTGTCTTCTCCCCACCGCAGATTGGATAAACTTGGCTCCCTTGGTTTTTCCCTCATGCCCACTCCTCTGGGCTCTCCCAGGGCCCTCTCCAGCTGGGATGCTGGGCTCCAGGAGGAGACTCCTGTGCCAAACTCTCCAGATGGGACCAGTGCCTCCAAGCAGGAGCTGGTTCCCAGTGGATGTGCTCAGTGTGTGCTTCCCAGTGAGAGAGCTGCTCTGGAAAAGCCTTTGGCATTGCAGAGGCTCTGGAGCCCTTGTTCTACCAGGCCAATTATTCCCATCTGGCCACTTGCCTGTGATTTCCAGCTCCTTCCCCTTGCTCTGCCCTGAAGTTTATCTTGCATGACTTCAGATCATCCCAGATACATCAGGCTTGGCCTGGGTCTCAGGCGTGCCCAGATGAAGACTCGTGCCAGCTGCAGGTCACAGCAGCCTGCTGCTGGTGTGTCCTCTTGGGCATTTTGGGGGAATGTGCTGGCACCCCTTGTGCTCTGCTTTCTGCCTCAGGTTTGCTGAGGTCCTGTGCTTTGTGCAGGCTCTTCTCCTGCAGCAGGGAGAGCATGGCATCATCTGAAGAGCATCCCTCTCCTCTTCCCATCCACAGCCCAAGCCCGGCCTTATCTCCAGGCAGGACAGAGATGAATGTTTTGATAGAGTGGTAATTGCCTTATCTCCAGGCAATTGAGAGACCAATTGCACAGTGGGCTCAGGGCGATGCCCTGAGGCTCCTTTTCCCCTTGTGCTGCATTTCTCCAGCCCTAGAGTGGAGCTTCCATGTGTTGTCTGCATCTTGTCTGGCTGCTAACACCAGGAGAAATCTGAGAAGGGGCTTCCAGCCTTCTCCACCTTCTCTGGTATTTCTGAGGTGTGGGTGCTGTGTGCCTCTGGCTTGGGAACAGACCTGTTTAATGGGGTGTAGGAGCCTGGGGCAGTGTTTAGGGTGGGACAGAGCAGAGGACACTGTGACCGTGTTCACAGGGGTCTCAGGTTGAGGGAAGAGATGAGGATTTGACTCCATCTTTCAGAAGGCTTGATTTATTATTTTATTATATATATTACATTAAAACTACACTAAAAGAATAGAAGAAAGGATTTCATCAGAAGGCTAGCTAAGAATAGAATAGCAAAGAATGAATAACAAAGGCTTGTGGCTCAGACTCTCTGTCCCAGCCAGCTGACTGTGATTGGCCATTAATTAGAAACAACCACATGAGCCAATCCCAGACCCACCTGTCCCAATCCACAGCAGCAGATAATCATTGTTTACATTTTGTTCCTGAGGCCTTTCAGCTTCTCAGGAGGAAAAATCCTAAGGAAAGGATTTTCCATAAAAGATGTCTGTGACAGACAGCCAGTGGGTTTGGGTGCTGGTATCAGTGCCTGCTTCCAAAGGGGATACAAGGAAAGGGACTTGTCATCTGCCTGGGATCCTGGTTTCTATTGCAGGGTAGTGACACACTGCATCATCCTTTGAGTCTGCTTTGCTTTTAAATATTCTCCTCTGTCTGTGCTTTAAGAGAAACCAGACTGATTAGTAGTTTGCTGGAACTGCTAAGCCTCGGGCCTAGAGAGGGGAGCTCTGGGAGCTCCCTCCATGCCCCCAGGGGCTGATTCAGGGTGTGCACAGTGTAACTCCTCTGTGCCCCAGGGCAAACACTGCAGGTATTGCACAGCTCTCTGCTGCCTGGGATGATCTCAGCCTTCCCTGCACAAAATCAGGGGGCTCAGGGCTTGGTCTGCCCAGGCTGGGAGCAGTGCTGGGTAGCGGTGACAGCTCTGGTGCTATCACTGCCTGCCTCAAAGGCACTTTAAAGGTTTTGTCACTCGTGTAAACAGTGGCTGAACCTCACTGCCAGATTTGTGCTGAGCTCTGTCTGCAAACCAATTTGCAGTGGTTGCTACTTGGTCCTGTGTCTGACAGCCTCCCAGACAAATCTGGAATGACTTTGCTGATCCCGTCTCTTTGAGAGAGCAAGCGCCCAAGGAGACAAGCTGGTGTCTCTGTGGCCGACTGCTGTGATGCTCTGGCCTCTCTGTGGTGTGACAGGAGCCCCACTTGCTGCAAAGAGGGAGATCTCATAAAAGCTTGGATGGATTTTAGTGGCTTGGTAAAGCTCCAGCTAGCTGGAGAGCTGTGCTGGGGTTTGTGTCCTACGGTTCCTGTAGCAAAGGAAGCAGATGTTGGGATTGCAGATGTGGCTCTGCCAAGGGTGAGCAAGAAACTGGGGCTTAAAAATGCTCTCTGAGGTGGAGAGGGTGTGATTAGGAAATGTGCTGCCATGCCTTCTTCCTAGGAGAAGAGAGGATCACAGGGTCCCACATTGGTTTGGGTTGGAAGGAAGTTCATCCCATTCCACCCCCTGCCATGGGCAGGGACACCTCCCACCATCCCAGGGTGCTCCAAGCCCTGTCCAGCCTGGCCTGAAACTCCTCCAGGGATGGAGAACCCAAAGCTGCTCTGTTAATCTGTGCCAGGGCCTCACCACCCTCACAGGGAAGAATTCTTTCTCAGCATCCAACCTAACCCAATCTCTTTCAGAATCCATGGAAAACCCTGTCCTGCTGTGAGACCACACTCTGGAGTCTGGCAAAGTTTGAGCCATCCAACAGCTCCTAGCCAACAGTGACCAGTGGGCTCACCTGGCTGGAGCAGTGGCTGGGCTCAGGGGGCCTCACCAGGTCCTTTCCCACCTCTGGTGCTGGTCTCACCACTTCCCTCCCCAGTGCTCTGCTGCAGGGCAGCTGGCAGCAGGTCTCCCTGGGTAATCTCACTGCAATCAGCACTAAATTAGCTTTTTTATTCATCTCCTCTTTGTTTGTTGTTACCAGAGCTGGCTGTTGGGCCAGAGCTGCAGGGGTCTGGGCCTGAACTAACTGAGGCAGTGAAAGGAGTCAAGCTCAAATCTCTCCCTGGGCAAAATCCTGCAGGACTGTGTGGGATGAAGGTTTGCAGCAGCAGGTTGGAGAGGCTGGTATGGACTTGGGGATGCCAGCGCTCCCCAGAGCACTTCTCTGCTCCTCAGAAAACGCTGAGTGACTTTTCCATAGAGTTTCTAATCTGTGGGTTTGGCATTTGTCTGTTTCACTTGGATGGCACGAGCCTTGCTCTGCTTGGCACCGTGCCTTTGTTCAACAGCTGAGGAGACAAAGGTTGGTGCCAATTTGACAGGGTTTGGGATTGGATCCAAGACAAAAATGGTTGTGTGTGTCTCGGTGTTGCTGGAAGAGCTCCTGGGTTTTGGATGCCGTCACCTCTGGAGCCTGTTCAAAGAGAAGTGTTTGCCATGGGTGAAGCTTGTCAACTCCCCCCAGTGTAACCCAGTCTGAGAGAGCAGGTCTGGCTCTGGGGTTGTTACCAATAACCTTATCTTTTCAGCACCAAATCTATGCCAGAGGCAAGGGATGTGTTTTAGCCTCCGTAGCTGCCTTGTCACGTTTTCCTTTGGGAATGTGATGGGCAAAAAAGTTAAGAGATTAGATGACTTTGCCCCTTTGTCTTTCTTTCTCCTGCTGGAAGGTTTTCCTCCTTTGCAGGGTTTAGGAACCTCCTTGCAGAGGCAAGAAAGCCAACCCAGAGAGGGGGTGTGTGACTGTGTTCACAGGGGTCTTAGGTTGAGGGAAGAGACAAGGATTGGCTCCATGTTTCAGAAGGCTGATTTATTATTTTATTATATATATTACATTAAAACTATACTAAAAGAATAGAAGAAAGGATTTCATCAGAAGGCTGGCTAAGAATAGAATAGGAAAGAATGAATAACAAAGGCTTCTGGCTCAGACTCTCTGTCTGAGCCAGCTGGCTGTGATTGGCCATTAATTAGAAACATCTAACATGGGCCAATCAAAGATCTACTTGTTCCATTCCACAGCAGCAGATAATCAATGTTTATATTTTGTTCCTGAGGCCTCTCAGCTTCTCAGGAGGAAAAATCCTAAGGAAAGGATTTTTCATAAAAGATGTCTGCAACAGGGGTGCTCTTGGGGATGTATGGGGCATATCCTAATTCATTAATGCTGGAAGCTCCACTGATCCTGTCTGGCATCTTTCCTGGCTGAGTGAAAACCTTGCAGTCTTTGGGGATCACACTAGCAGCAGGAAACCTGCAGTGCTCTGGCTGGTGTAGGGGTTTGAAACAGAGCTGGATTTTTCCCTTCTGTCTTAAAAATTACACACAGCCTCTGTCACAGCACTTTGAAAATGTAGGTGATGACCACACTGCCCCAGCAGATGCCTGGGATTTTCCTGGTAATGCAGATGGCTTTTGCCATGGTCTTTTTCATAGAATTATGGAATCATTGAGCTTGGAAAAGACCTCTATGATCATCAAGTCCAACCATTAACCCAGCACTGCAAAGCCCACCACTAACCCACGTCCCTAAGCACCACATCCACCTGTTAATTCCCATTAATTGTCCAAGATGCACTGCAGGAGATTGGAAAAACTGGGCACAAACAGCAAAAGGGAATTGTCCTTTTACCCAGTTACTTTTGTTGTTGTGGGTATATTATAGATTGGATACACGTTGGACCTGTTTCCTTTAATCCCATTAATTTGTGGTCTCAGCTGTTTTGTGTGGGAGTCTGAACTGCTCCATTGGAAGGAGTGTGTTAAATGGGATGAATTAGCCAGCTTTTAATACAGCTTGTCACCTGCTTTGTGCTGCCTGGCAGCCAGTGGGGGTCTCTTCCTCCTGCCAGCCACTGTTTCCAGTCCATTTTAGCCATTGGCCCCTTGGAGACCTGGCTGCAGCAGGCTTGAGGGATCCATGGCTCCAGGTGGGATTCCAGAGGGTGGCATCTCCCCATCTTGTCTCAAGCAAGGGGCTGTTTCAGGAGTGACCCCTCCCTCACATGAGGTTTCCTGTGTTGTAAATGAGCTGGGATATGGTTAAAACGTTGGGTTTTCCCTTCCAAGTCAAAAAGTGTAGGGGGATACAGTATGGGTAAATGAAGGTGGTATAGAATGTAATCTTATCCCCAAGGAGTTGCAGCTGAACCAATTACTAAAGATTAGGAGCAGGCCTGATCTTAACAGGCCACACCTGTAGCATGTAAGAGCAGTGGTATAAGAGTGGATTGGTGGGATCAGGAGTCAGATGATGAACCAGGAACAGTCAGTGCTTAGAGGAGCTGCATACAAGAAACATCAAGGAGTTACGAAACTCTGGTGATATGGAACCCTTGCACCATAATGATAATAAAACTCTTGATATATAAGACAACAAAAAAGTGACTGGGGATAGCCTCTGTACCCTTGGGGTTTCTCTTGGGATTGCTCCCAGTCCCGATGGTTCTGGGCAGTTTGGGTGAGGATGAGTTCAGAGACCTGTTTGGAGGAGGAGAGCCGCAGGAACAGCAGGGCCCCTGCTGCTCCAACCACCAGCACTTCGGTGGCAGACAACATCTCTTTGAGTTTCCTCCCCTCTCTCCATGCTCCAGACCTTCTCCCCAGGTCAGGTGTGTCCCATGGGAGACAGATTCTGGAGCATTTTTGAGCTCAGCTGTGCAGAAGTGGACTGCCCTGTGTTTGAGAGTAGGGGAAGTGAGCACCTCTGGTGGGAGATTAAAAGCCCCTTGCTAAGATCAGTGGGAGAGGTGAAGAAATTTTGCTGGAAAGCCCAAAATGGGTATTTCCTGCTGGATTCTGAAAGCCATAGCAGCTCTCCCCAGCTTCCCCTGCAGATGCTGCTGGTGGACACTGGGAAAGAGCTGGAGACCAGATGCTCTCAGGATGTGCATGCTCTCAAAAAGGTCTCTGCCCTTTTGGAGCTTTATTTTGGGAGAACATGTTTCTTTTTGAAATCCCCTGCCAGCCTGCCTCATTTCAATGCTTTAGAGAGGAGTCAGCCCTTCAAAAGAAATCAAATTTTAAACGAGAATCGATGTTTCATTTTGAAACCATTAGGCTCCATGAAGTGCAAATTGAAGCCATGTGGTCCAGATGGGATTTTTTTCCTTGGGGATCACATGGCAATTAAATGAGGAGGCTTTTTGCTTGGTGTCTCCAAGCAAAGATTCTGTTCAATCTCATCTTTCCCAACCTTTCCCAGAGGTCTCACACCCCCTGAGCAGGCAGGCCTGACAGCACAGGATGGAAAACAGCAGAGGCCGTGGCTGATGGACAAGGTGGAGATGCTGCCTGAGCATCTCCAAGGAGTGCTGAAGGTTTGAGGGAGCAGGAAGAATCCCAGCTCTGGCAGCAATGGAGATGGAGGCTGACTCTGTTCCAGAGCACCCTCTGCACTGCTGTTTGTGTCACCTTGTGCAAGGCCTGCAGCTGGTTACCCTAACCCTGCTGTATCCATGCCCTGGATGATGAAACCTCCCTGGATGGGTGCTTGTTGGCACTCAGGCTCCAGGTGTAAATACATCCCAGGGATGCTTTCATTCCAAATTGGTTTTGAATTCAAACATGCCAATCCATCAGGTATGCTGCACAGCAAAGTGTCCCAGATCAGCAGTTGCACGTGAAACTTCTTTAGATTCCAAATTGTTTTTGGCTTTGAACTTGGTGTTACCAGGGAAGAAACCAAACAAACCTTTAAAGCATTTCAGTGGTGAAGTGAGAACTTCTGCCATGGAGAAAACTAAATGTATGGTCTGACTTGGGATGGTTTGAGGTTCCTCCTCATATCCAGCATTCAGAGGATCTTTACCCTTTGGATCCAGCACCATCTGACACCCGGGGCTGAGCTGGGCAGGCAGTGTTCTCTGCTGGGATGTGAATTACACGGGGTATGTGAGCTCAGTGACACCTCAGGGAGCTGCACGAGCTGCTGGTGGTGGCAGAGGTGGGGTGGTTCCTACACAGGAGCTGCTTTGAGCCTTTCTGTGATTTTATCTTTTTTTTTTTTTTCTTTTTTTTTTTTTGGTGTGAGCTGGCACAAAAACCTGCCTTGAAAATCATCTTTTTGCTGGCAGCTGAGCTTGGATTGAGTTTTTTTCAGTGATAATCAGCAGATAAAGGATCATGCTGGAGATGTCCCTGGGAGCCTCTGTGCCCATTCCTGTTCCCTGAGCAGCTGGTTCTGTGGGAGTCCTGTGAGGTCCCACCAGCAGGGCAGCAGGAGCTTTCATGCTGGCTGCACCCAGGGGTGTTGCCTTGAAGGCATCCAGTGCTGAAGCATGAGGCAGCTCCTGAATTGTCAGAACTCAGGACATCACTCTGGCTGTCCTGAGCAGCCAAGGCTCCTGCCAGGGGTCTCAGAGACCCTGGCACAGAGCCCAAAATGCCTGTGGTTTTCATTATGACTTGTGGAGCAAATTACTAACTTTGTACGAAGATCAGCAAGCTACAACAGTTTAAGTAGGAGTAGAAAAGTAGATTTTAAAGTTTTTGGTATGGGAGTTCAAGAAGCAAGATGGAAGGAACTAGGTGTGTCCAGCCTTTGTCCTTCTTCTTCTTCTTGCCCTCCATCTTCTGCTGTGATGGTGGCACTTTTGGATTGGTTTAGAGTAGAAGCTCACTGTCTAACGTAGGCGATAGGCATTGGGAAGTCATTGTAAACATTGTACACATAGTTTTTAGTATAAAGACATACCACCACCCCAGGGGCAGGCAGAGTGTCTGGAACTGTCTTGCTGAGCTGACCTCAGCAGGGCAGGAGAAAATTTTTTATAGATAAGATACAATAAACAACCTTGAGACCGAGAAATGAAGAGCCCTGATTCCTTCTTCAAGCGCTGAGCTAAGAAAAGAGACTTTGAAACTCTTCTCGGGGTCACTGTGGGCAGCTAGAGATCCCAACAGGTGAACACCACCTGAAGAAGAAGGAGAAAGGCTGGACACACCCAGTTCCCTCCATCTTGCCTCCTGAACTCCCATACCAAAAACCCTAAAATCTACTTTTCCACCCCATGATAACTTCACTAATATTCTATTGAATATTCTATTCTGTTGTGGCTTGCTGATTTTCATACAAGGTTGGTAACTTGCTCCACGGGTCATAATCAAAACCACAGGCATTTTGGGCTCTGTGCCAGGGTCTCTGAGACCCCTGGCAGGGGTCTTGTCTGCTCAGGACAGCCAGAGGGATGTCCTGGGTCCTGACATTCTCCAGCCTGGGCAGCCCAGAAGCACTCAGCCCCCCCTCTGTCCTTTGCATCTCTGCCTCACACCGTGGCAAGAGTGAGGTTTCCCAGAAATGAGATCAAGCAGGGGAAAGAATCTCTTGGAGGAAGCCTCAGGCAAGCTGGGCATGGCTCTGTGAGTGGGCTCTGTGATGGTCACACCTTCCTCCATGCTGGGGCCCCTGGCACCCAGCAGCTGCATGAGCAGCCCTGGGGTGGGGAGGAGGAGCAGGAGGCTCCTGGCTTGCCTCTTCTGTCACAGACATCTTTTATGGAAAATCCTTTCTTTAGGATTTTTTTCTCCTGAGAAGCTGAGAGGCCTCAGGAACAAAATGTAAACAGTGATTATCTGCTGCTGTGGAATGCGACAGGTGGATCTGTGATTGGTCTCATGTGGTTGTTTCTAATTAATGGCCAATCACAGTGAGCTGGCTTGGACAGAGAGTCTGAGCCACAAGCCTTTGTTATCATTCTTTGCTATTCTATTCTTAGCCTAGCCTTCTGATGAAACCTTTTCTTCTATTCTTTTAGTATAGTTTTAATGTAATATATATCATAAAATAATAAATCAGCCTTCTGAAAGATGGAGTCAGATCCTCGTCTCTTCCCTCATCCTGGGACCCCTGTGAACACCATCACAGCTCTTGCACACTGATTTCTTGCCTTCTCACTTGCAGCTACAGCTCCAAACGTTGGCAACTGCGTGGATCAGCCCAGACCCCCAGGAGGGGACAGATGGACGGAGCTGCAGGGTGACAGGGAGCTGTTTCCTGAGGGAGAGCTGCTGCTCCAGGTATGGTGCTGTGGCTTGGTCATTTGGGGTCTGCCCAAGCTGCTCTGGAGCTTGTGGTCCCATTTGTGGAGTGGGAAGAGACCCTGTCTTGCCCAGAGCTGCTTCACTGTGATTCCTGCAGGCACTCAGTTCCTGGGGACAGAGACCAGTGGCACTGCCTGGCTGAGATGAGTCCAGATCCCCATTCCCAACGTTTCCTCTCATCCCACTGCAATTTGCTGCCCCTTTGATTGTGTTACATCTCATGGACACAAGCTCCATCCCCAGCCAGGAAGTTCAGGGATGTCATATGGTGGTGTGAGGATGGATCCCTTAGTAGTTCCCAAGGTGCTGGGTTGGTTCATTATCTTTAGCAGAGGGCAAGAGGAGAATGTTGAGAGCAATGGGACAAAACATCCCCCAGCAACTCCTTGCCCTACCTGGGCCATGGTGTGAGCTCTGTAGGGATGAGTTCACAGCCTGCCTGGGATGGGAAAAGCCCAGCTTTGTAGGTTGTGGGGGAGAAAAGAAGAGCAGTCGGATGTTGGAAAACAGTGGTGGACAAAACCAGTGGGAAGTGAGAGCTTTGTAGAAAGGCCACGTGTGTCTCATCCAACAGCTGACAGTGAAGCTCAGAGCACGAGGGGCTGGTCAGTCAGCCTCCCACAGTGCTGCTGGTTGGGGCTGCCATTTGTAAATGTGAGCTGGACAGGCCTGGCATGGAAGGTCAGTCACATGGAAAGGCTGACTGCTGAACAAACATCTGGGCACATCAGCTGAGGAGCATGCTCACTGGGGCTGCAGGGCAAGTCTGGCCAAGACCTTCAATCATTCCATGTTCTTGGCATCTCCTGTGCCTGGGCTCTCACAGAATCCCACAATAGTTTGGATGGGAAGGGACCTTAAAGCTCATCTTGTGATGAGTTGCCACGGGCAGGGACACCTTCCACTATCCCAGGCTGCTCCAAGCCCCATCCAGCCTGGCCTTGGAAACTTCCAGGGATCCAGAGGCAGCCACAGCTTCTCTGGGCACCCTGTGCCAGGGGCTGCCCACCCTCTCCAGCTCTCCTGTAGGCTTTCTAGGCCTTCAGTCCTCTTCTCCCACCTCTCCAAACACCAGCAGATGGATGCTTGGCTTTCTTTAAGCCTGGCTTTGGTCACTTCAGGCCTGCTCCTGCAGAGGCCCTCCAGGCAGCAGGCAGTGTGAGCAGACCCCCAGCAGGAGCCTCCATGTGGGATTTTGGCGAGGCAGTGACTCCTGGGAGCTCACTGTGACTTTTGGCAGTGAATCCTGGATCACACGAGGTCCCCCACGGTCCCAGCTGTGTGTGAGTGTGATGGTCACAGAGGAGCAGCTGGATACCAGGAGGGAGCCCATGGCTGCCCCAGCATGGAGCTGCTCCTGAGCACTCCCCAGGGCTTTGGACTTGGACCATATGATGGCAATTTGTGGAGCCATCCACATCAGAGCATTGGCAGGCTGGGGTGATTGAAGGCATCTGGAGAGCTTATGAGGTGTTACTGTGACAGAAATCCCCCTGCTGAGCTGTCTGGTGGCTTTTTTTCCTCCCCACAAAGATCATTTTAAGCATATACTGTGATTTGCAGAAATCTCTGACTTGGGATCCCTCAGGGGGCTGCAGCACACAAAGGGAAGGGACTAGTCCCTCAGCAAGCTGGATCTGTATGCTGAGGTTTCCATTTAGGGTATTCTTTCCCTAATTTCTCTCCTTCCATTCACTAATAAATTAAACATATCACAGTCAAGAACAGGGGGCATGAGTTACTATCTAGTGCAGTGCTTTGCTTTTGGGGGAAATCAGCCTGAAATGGTCACCAGAATCATAGAATATCCAGAGCTGGAAGGGACCCACAAGGATGGTCGTGTCCAAAGCACAGCCCTAGGAGAGTGTAGCCATTCCCAGCTGGAAAGGAGGACTCCAGATCCTCCATGAAACCTCTCCTTAGCTGGTCCCTCCTGATGCAGGAGCTGCCCTGCAGTGAGAGGGGATTCCACGGGGGGTTTGGAGAAAGTGGTCAGTCCAGCTTGGGTCATTGCTTGTGCTGAGAACAAGAAACTCCACTGAACTGGATCTTGCATGGCTATCAAGTGCTGTCCTTCTTTGTGGGGCTCCTTGTTGGGGAAGAAGGATGCCGAAGAAACAGCTGGGGGATTTCATCGTTCAGCAGCTGGATGGAAGCTGGGCAGAGTAAGTTTGGGCTGAACTTTTGCTTTCAGGCACTCAATGGATTTGTCATCGCCGTGACTGGAGATGGATACATCTTCTACATCTCCCCTACTGTGCAGGACTATCTGGGCTTCCACCAGGTGAGCACCGTGTTTTCCTGGCTGGAAACAGATGGATGCAGTCCTGGTGTGGGAAGGAGGTGCAGATGGAGAGCAAAGCTTCCCAAAGGGCACCAGCTCCTGTGGCAGGGAAAGGAGCTGGAGTTTGCCTGTTCTTTACACTCAATCCTGCACTTTTAGTACTCAGGAAGGGAACCCTTCTGCCCTGTCCTCCTCCTGACACCTCTGCCAGCTGTCCAGGAGCAGACACTATTCTATTTTGTCATTCCAGTCGGATCTCATCTACCAGAGTGTGTACGAGCTGATCCACGCGGACGACAGGGCCGCCTTCTGCCGCCAGCTGCACGGGGCCCCGGTGCATGCTGCTGACAGTGAGTGCCAGGCTGATCCTGCAGCAGTTCACTTGAGCAGCTCTGATCCATGAGCTCAGGAAAACTTCATTCTGCCTTTGCTTTTCCAGCTTTTCCCCCTGAGCAGCCGCTGCTTGCCGGCTCGCAGCACCTCCATGCTGAGAAGCAATCCTTTGTGGAGAGGAGCTTCACCTGCCGCTTCCGCTGCCTGCTGGATAACTCCTCGGGATTCCTGGTAATGCTGGGACACCCCTCTGCCCCCCCTGTGCCTGCAGGGTGTTCCCCCAGAGCCACTTGTGTCCGATAGGGATGAGAGCACAGCCAGTTCCCACCACCCTGTTTGCTTCACACCCACATTTTCTAATCCATGTAAGGCCTTGAATTTCCGTGGGCGCCTCAAGTTCCTTCTTGGGCAGCAAAAGTCACCAGCAGACAAGTCCCCAGTTGCTCTCTTTGCCATTGCCACACTCCTCCAGCCTCTCTCCATCCTGGAGCTCCGGACCAAAACGCTGATCTTCCAGACAAAGCACAAGCTGGACTTCACTCCCATGGCCTGTGATTCCCGGTAAGGCATCTCTCACTTTCCCTGTGGCAAAATTCTGGTGCTGGACAGAAAACTAGACCTGGTGGGGACAAGGAACACCTGACCTAGCTCCCATGGCCTGATGTATTTGTCCCTCCACTGCAGGCCCCCAGTAACACAGGGAGCAGGTTAACGGGGCACCAGCACTTCTTGTCTGCTGTGGTTTGGGTGGTTTGTGGAACAGGGCATGCAGCTCAGCCCAGGGTGGAGCATTGCACCACCCAAAGTGGGGTCTGGCCTGTGGGGTGCAGCTGTGAGGGATGCATCCCTGGTGTCATTGCATTCCTATGCTGTTTCCAGGGGGAAGGTTGTCCTGGGATACACGGAGGTGGAGCTGTGCAGGAGGGGGTCCGGATACCAGTTTGTGCATGCGGCCGACATGATGCACTGCGCAGAACACCACGTGAGAAGTGAGTGCTGGGGGGCTCTTGGAGGGTATTTGTGGGGTCCCTCAAGGCTCTGGCCTGGCTGTACTATTGCTCCTTGGTGCTGTCTGTCCTGGGGCTGGAGCAGCTGTGACAAAGGCTCTTCCTCCTGGATGAGCAAGGTGCTCACTGCTTGGCACAGGTGAGATGGGACAGGAGAGATGGAGCTCCATGGGACAGGTGAGATGGGACAGGTGACACAGGACAGGTGAGATGGAGCTCCATGGGATGGGTGACACAGGACAGGTGACACAGGACAGGTGACATGGTACAGGTGAGATGGAGCTTGGAGCTGGCAGAGAGACAGCATGCTGCATCTCCTGCCCCTGTAGCACGGCCACGAGACAATACTCAACCTCGTGGCATCTTGCACATGTCATTTGTCTGCCCCCATGGAGGATCTCTGTCTGTGGCACTTCTTTTGTGTCCCTGCCCCAGTGATGAAGACGGGGGAGAGCGGGCTGACGGTGTTCCGGCTGCTGACCAAGAGGGGCAGCTGGGTGTGGGTGCAGGCCAACGCACGGCTGGTCTACAAAGGGGACAGGCCCGACTGCATCATCGCCCGCCAGCGAGCCCTGTCGTGAGTATTGCTGGCCCCCTTCAGCTGCTCTGGGCGTGGGGGGCTGCCTGAGGCACGCAGAGGCCGTGAAGGTGGAGGAAAGGGTAGGTGAGGTTGGCACGTTGCAGCATTTGTCCTCCTGTAGTGTGAGTGAAACGGCTCTGAGGAGGTGGTTGTGGACATGCTCCTGCCTGGGAGCAGCAGCCCTTCCTGAGCCATGCAGACCTCCCTGTGGGCTCCCCAGAGCCCTCTTGCAGCCAGCCCAATCCAGCCCCTTTTTCCTCTAGAAAAGCCAGGGCAGGGCAGTGAGTTCCCCCCCTTGCTGTCAGAAGGGTGGTTTTGCCTGGCCTGGAGGAGCTGCTCATGCTGTTTCCATCCCTTTTTGCCTCCACACTGAAGGAATGAAGAAGGGGAGGAACATCTGCAGAAGAGAAACGTGCAGCTGCCTTTCAGCTTTGCCACAGGGGAAGCAGTCTTGTATGGGAATGCCCTTCCTGGGTTCTTGGACTCCTTCCAAGCCAAGGAGGAGTTGCAGGTGCAAGCAAACTCCAACTCAGAGCAGCGCTTGGTAGACCCCAACTCTCTCCTTGGGGCCATGATGAAGCAGGATGCATCCATATACAATTCCCACATGGATAATGTGCCTCAGTTGTCCCTGCCAGGTTTCATCCCTGAGCCTGATGGGCTGACCCGGAATGAGGACGTCAGCAGTGCCAAGGAGGAGAGCAACTCCCTCCTGGTCGTCGTTGAAACCCTCTTTGAGAAGAGTGAGGTGGATGGAAACGTCTGCCAGAGCCTAAACCTGGGCAGCGCGGAGCTGCAGCAGTGGGAGGAGGCTTTGCTCAGCCTGGGGGCAGAGGAGGAGCCACCAGCTCAGGGGCTTGGCCAGAGGCCGGGCACCAAGGTGACATCCTGCGTGGAGCACATGCTCCTCGGGGAGGGTGCTGGAAAGAGCCTGGAGTTCCCACACTGCCATGAGGAAAACAGTGCTGTGGCTCACTTCCAGCGCTGCTGGGCAGCTGGTTCAGCATTCCCAGCAGTGCCCCAGGCAGCAGGCACATGGGGAGGCCAGGGGGCCATGGGCTCTGTTCCCTCTGAGGGCAGCTTTGCCCAGCCAGAGCAGCAGGTCCCGTTCAACCCAGCCAGGCCGGTAGCAGGGACTGTGCTGGGTGTCCCCATCTCCAGCAGCAAGTCCTCTGCAGCACTTCAGCTGGCAAACCAAGCACTTCAGGCAGAAACCACCCCCTCTGCTGCTGTGCATAACACTCTGCCTGCTGCTCAGAGCCAGCCTGGGTGCCAGCTGGTGGGCTCATTCCCGGTGCACTCAAACACCTTGGGGACTCTGTGCCACAATGTCCCTCTCCAGGCAAACCCCGCCAGTTACCCATCGGAGGCTTCGCTGGCCATAGCTCCAAAACAGCTGGAAGCTGCAGGAGCATACCTGGAGTGCCAGACTCTGCCAGGTGGCAGTCCTGAGAATCCCCCAGGGGCTGGGCTGTGGTTGCCACCCCCCTCCCAGTCTTTTCTTTGCCCTGCCCAGGGCTTGCATGAGTCCCTGTTCTCTGGGGATGGGAAGCTCTGTGATGTGGAGGTCGCTCTCCCTGCCCCCTTAGGAGCCAGGCAGCTGCCAGGGCATGGTGGCTTCCCCAAACAGCCCCTGGTAGCCCCTGCAGAGCCCAGCTTTTCCTCGGAGGGGGAGCAGGCAGTGCTCCGAGAGGACAAGTGGTTCTCACAGCTGTGGCTCCCGCAGGCTGGGGCAGCTCCTCAGAGGAGCCATGGAGCAGGGCCAGCACACCACAGTGGGCTCCAGCTGGGCTCCAGCACGGATCCCAGTGCCCACCAGATGGACTGTGTTGTGCTGTCCGAGTGCCAGTATGGAAACAGCCCTTTTAGGCATGAGAGCAGCTTCCTGAGGGATGCTGCTAAAACACCCCTTCCCCAGCAGCCAGGTGCTTTGCCTTGCCCCACTGAGAACCACCCTGGAGCACCCTGCTCCTCACCGGGCTCGGTTCCAAGGTGCTCAGCAGCTCTCCCTGTGAAGGTGGGTGCAGGAGCCCCCCCGTGCTCCGGGCAGGGCCCTGGCTGCCCATCAGTTCCCCTCTCAGCTGGGCAGCCCCTCTGTGCCTGTGAGATCCAGCTCAAGGTGAGGTGTGAGGGCTGCAGGACCTGAGGGGTTGCCTGGCTCCTGTGGAGGGAGCAAGGGGTCTGCCAGGGGTGCAGCCACACCATCCTTTGTGAGCAGCCTGGTTTGGAGCTCACTGTGAACCGGGAGCCCTATCTTGGAAAGCCACCAGCAGCTGTGAGCTCTTCTCATACCTGCCAGTGGTGCCCCGTGCTCCCTGGTCTCTCAGGATTTTGTCTTCCAATGCTGTCAGGCAGTCTAAGATTCAGTGGTTTGTTCCATGAGGAGTCTTTCAGGGAGATGCAGCTGTGCCACTGGGGAGGCCTGCAGGCTCCTGGGGTCCAAGGAAGGACAGTGCTTGCTGGCATCCATGTGCTTGGGGCAGCCTCTTGCAGATGGAGCTGCTGCCTCACAGACAGCTAGCACTGAACTGCTGTTTCTCAACAAAACAGCATGGTCTCCTCATCTCCTGTGTTGGACCACCCTTGTCATGCTGCTGTTTAGTCCCCTGCATCATCTCTGCCAGCCTGAGCCTCTTTTCCTCCTGTGCTCTCCATCTCCTCCAGAGACCATCCGAATCCTTTGGAAAAGATGTTACCAAGCACTTCAAGAAGCTCAGCAGCATTGAAGGGTCTTGGTGGGAGGTGGAGTTGATGGGAGTGGAGGCATCTTGGGGATTTGGGCTTTCCAGCAGCCTCCCGGGGGAATTTGGGAGAGGTGGGTACCAGGCCATTTGTAACCTTTCTGGGATGCAGGGTGGGGAAGGTCCAGCCAAGCTCCCCTTGGGTTTGTCACTGGCTTGTCCTTGTCGTCCTCTCCTCTGCTCCACAGTGCTGTGAGACAGAGAAGGGTGGGGGTTCCCCCTGTGGTTTTGCCAAAGCAGTGAGAAGGAAAGGCAGGGAGGGATGCTGTGACCACTGGCTGCCTCTCCACTTCAGACCCACCTGGTGCCCCTCAAACCATTCTTCTGCAGCCCAGAACACCCACTTTGTTGAATTCTCTTCCTTTTCTATAGATGTAACCTAAAATGTGAATGAATTGTTTTTTCCCCACCATGAGTGCAAAGTCTTGCAGATCCATCAGGGAAACGCACAAAAAAAGCAATGACTGGGGAGGGCAGGGATGATTTGAGACCACAATGACTTGCAACATTGGGTCAGAGAGATCAGAGTGCTCGGGGACATTCACACCTTCCCCTCATGCACCCATCACCCTGAGCATCACATCTGCCTGGCACACCAGTGTTGAGCATTTAGGGATCAAATTAAATCAGGTAATGAGTGCAGGGCCAGCAGCAAGCCCACATGTCCTGGTGGAGAGTGGCCTCGTCTCCCTGAGTCTCTTCCTTCATGCCCAGCTTTGCCTCTGCTTATGGGGCCTGGGAAAGGTCAAGCTCCTCTCTGCAGGCTGGGAGCAGAGCAATGCTGAAACATGCTGGACCACTCTGAGGTGGCTTCAAGGAGCACCTTGGCCGAGCAAGGAGTTGACTGGCCATGACCCAGATCCAAAAAGCAGCAGGATGGACTCTGCTCACCAGCCTCTGTTGCTCTAGCACCGGTGAGATGGTTTTGGGGGCATACCATGGGCTCCCAGTGCTGCCAGAGATGGGCCTTGGGGTGGTGGCACTGCTGCTTGGGGCTGTGACAGTCCCCCCCAGTGCTCTGTCACTGGTGTCTGATCTCTCTGTGCCTCGGGGCTGTACAGATAAAGTCTGTTCTGGTGGCAGCGTCTCATTTTCTGCTCTGTGATTTCTTTGTGCTGCTGGTGGCAGCCTGAAGGTGCTGGGAAGAAAAGAGCTTGTCTGGAGCCTCGCCCCTGTGTTTGGTGATGGATTAAAGGGCGATTTGCTTTGTGCTGATGTCTGTTTTGACCTGAAACTGTGAGAAACGACTGCTCACTTTCAAAATTTAAAAAGGTTTATTAAACTTTGACAAAAATACAACAAAGGACTACATACAGGAAAATTTGCAGCCCTGGGAACTGCCCTCGTGCATACCACATGGCTGGTGTGTCTTCAAGATGGGTGCTCAGTCTTTTATAGAGCACCCCTGGGGGTTGCATCAGCCAGCCCTGGCCCTCCCAAAGTCTGTCAGTCAGCTCTTCTTTGCCATTTATTGCTGGAGACTGCTTTCTTGTAACTGGATTGGAGGTCAGGTGTTGCCATGCCTCACCCCCAAGCACAAAGCTTTTCCATTCCCAACTGCCCCATGCAAGGGGCACATGTGCAGCCTTCTTTGTACCTGTCCTAGACAGCCCAGGCTGTCTGATGGCAACAATACAGGGGGGAAAGGGAACTATGGGGAGAACAGAGGACATCTAAACTACAATAACATCACTACACATCACTAAAGCTTTTCTAATATTCACACAATAGTTATCCCTTAATTGCAACAGCCAATCATCTCATTATCCATCTACAGCAAAACCATGTCTCTCCATCTCTTCCTTGACTGAGCAAGCACTGGGAAAAGCCTAAGTCCTGGTGCTGGGTGTGTGACACTCTCGTTGTCGCTGTCCCCAGCTCCTGTGGACATGCACAGCAGCAGAGGTGTGACAGTGTCTCCCCTTTGCACCCCTAAACTGCCCTGTGGGGTTGTGGGACTCACAGGCAGGGTTGCACTTGGCATTGACACACATGGCTTTAAATATCCAACTATTAAAAATTATTACAGAGGTGCCTTTGCCCAAAATAAGGTGTAAAGGGCACCATATGCCAATGCCAATGGCATGGATTTTTATTTAACAGCAAACGTGAGGGTGGGGGGGGGGGGAGAGAGGGAAAATATAGGAGGGTGGAGAGAAAGTGACTGCAGACTACATCCATCGAGTGGTGAAGGGAAAGAGTCCAACAAACACCACATCCATGGGTTTTATATTCTGCTGAGGCTAGGTGAGAACATCCCCTGTACCTCTCCCTAGGGTGAGGAGCTTCACACTGGATAATACTGTGGGTCGCGGGACACCTGGGGACACTTTACACCTTCTGAGATGTTGCAGCTGTCTCTAAGGGAGCTGTAGTTGAATTAATTATGGCCCATCAGTCGGGATGGGTACCTTGAGCTTGTGTGTGAGTGTCCCCGGACTTGGGAACAGGAGTTCTCACAGCTGAGCCATAACGTGAGGGAGGACATTGGCATGATAAAGACCTACTCCACATCGCAGGATTTGCCTCTATCAGCCTCTTCCCTTAGCCGCAAGCCTCAGGTGTGCGCCCTTCTGCACCTGGCAGGCGCTCTGTGCATCGCCGGGCAAGCACCAGCTGGATTGTTCGAGATGGATACCTTCAGCTTGTGTGTGAGTGTCCCCGGACTTAGGGACAGGAGTGAGGGAGGACATTGGCATAGTTAAGACTTACTCCACAACAAGGCAGGATTTGCCTCTTACCAGCCTCTTCCCTTAGCGGCAAGCCTCAGGTGTGCGCCCTTCTGCACCTGGCAAGCGCTCTGTGCATCGCTGGCCAAGCACCAGCTGGATTGTTCGAGCCATCGGCACCCACGGCCCAGTCCGCACCTCCCCTCAACGCCCCAAATCCCCACCCACAGCCCCTCCACGCCCCACATCCTCCTTCAGCCCCCTTCACCTCCTCGTTAACCCCCGCTATCCCTCCCGCCCATCACCCTGTCTCTCCGCCAGCTCCCACTCCCCCTTCAGCCCCCAAATCCCTTCTCAGCTCCATCATACATCGACCCCTCGCAGCCCCAAACCCCCGTCCATCCCCCGTCTCCCCCCTCGCCAGGGGCGGGCCGTTCCCGCTCCCATTCCCGCTGCCCCTGCCTCTCTCCCTGAGGGAGCGGCGCTCGGGCGCTGCCGGCCCGGCCATGTACGCGGGCCGCAGGAGGAGGAAGCTGGTGCCGCGGGCGTGAGTGAGGGCGAAGGGGCCGAGGGGGCCGGGGCAGGGCTGAGGGGTGTCCCCGGTAACGCGGCTGTGCCCGGCAGGACGCGGCCGGGCCCGGCCGAAGGCGGCGGCTCCAACCCGTCCAAGCGGCACCGGGAGCGGCTGAACCGGGAGCTGGAGCGGCTGGCGGGGCTGCTGCCCTTCCCGCCCGACGTGGTGGCCGGGCTGGACAAGCTCTCGGTGCTCCGCCTCAGCGCCGGCTTCCTGCGCGCCAGGAGCTTCTTGGGCGGTAAGGGATGGGCGCCTTCCCCGCTTCCCCTGCCGCAATTCCTGCCCGGAGCTCTGTGCTGTCCCTGCTCCCTCACCGCTGCCTCCTCCTGCAGCTGTGTCAGCCCTGCCGGGATGTTGTTGCACCCCGTCTCTCTCCAAAATTCTTCGTGGGTTTTGTTTTCCTCCACAGAGTATTTTTCACTTAGAATTTCTAGTGGTGAGGGGTTTTTTTTTCCCCTACAGTTTCATGGGGTTTCCCTCACCAAAAACTTGTTTTCTTTCCCTCCCAGAATCGTGCTTTTTTTTTTCGCCCGTAGTATTTTGGGGGTTCCTCCTGACTTTCAGGAGTTTCGTGTCGATCCCGCCTCGAATTTTGTGGGATTTTTTTTTCCCCTCCTCGAATTTTGACGGGTTTCCCCCACTTCAATTGTGTGTGTTTTCCGCCCTCGAATGTTTGTGTCTTTAACGGCGTCAATGTTTTTTGTTTGGGGTTTTTTTTGTTTCCCATTGAAATTGATTCCCTCCTTCCGCCTCGAATTTTGTGGGATTTCCCTCTTCTCCTGCAATTTTGGGTTGGGTTTTTTCCCCTCGAATTTTGGGGTTGGTTTCTCCTCTCCCCGTCCCCCTTGGATTTTGGGGCTCCCTGCCACCCTAATTTATTTTTTCCACTTCAAATTCTGGTGGATTTTACCCCCTCGAATTTTGTGTCGTTCCCGTCTTTACGCCTCTGGAATTTTGCCGTGCCCCCCATGAATTTTGTTTTCCTCTCTCCCCCGAGTATTTTGTTCTTTACCTGTCCTAGAATTTCATCTTTTTACCCCCTCATCTGGGAGCCTTTTCTTTTTGGGAATCTTTTATTTTCGGGAGCCGTTCTGCCGCCCTGTAATTGTGATTAAGAGGAGCCCTCAGGAGGGCACATTGAGATATCACTGGATTTTCCTGGTGGAGTAGCAGTGGCTCGAAAATGCTGCGTTTTCGAGCCATAGATTCACCGCAATTTCTCATTGAATATATTCAGCACTTCCCCCTCTGCCTTTCCACTCCCTTTTAACCCCACTTTAAGCACTGGCAAGTGGGTGGGCTGGGGAAGGAATGGCCTGGGAGAGTTGTTTGCCTTGCCGCACCAGCTCTTCAGGGAATTTACTGTTCTGAGATTGTCTCATTTGTTTTGGGTCCTTCCCCCCCCCCCCGTCGTTCCACCTGGTTTAATTCCATGACACCGATTTCCAGTTTGTCCGAGGCTGTGGGATGGCTTTGAGGCAGGTGTGGCAGGGGAGGAGGAGAGCTTCAGCCTTTCAGATGCAAGTGGAGATTGCAGACCGAGCTGAGTCCTTTGTGATGCTTAATACCAATTAAAAAAGAATCCTTAAATGGAACTCTGGGCAAGCTTATCAACAAAATAATTGATTTTAACTGACTTTATTTATCTATCCACCCTGCTTGAGTGATCCCTAAGAGAACATTTCAGGAAAGCAAGGACAAAACCTGGGATGTGCTGCCATGGATTGTGAGGAGAAACAGCTGGAGCAGGTCTCAGGTGTTGCCCATGATTGCTGACAGCAATTCACCCAGCAGGTGTATGCCAGCCCATCCCCTGCCAGAATAAATAAATAATCATTGATTTATTAATTATTAATCGGTTTAATAATTAACAGCACATAATGTTACTTCACCATCTCGATTTATGCATAGCTGATATGTGGGGAAGTTTGAATGGGCTTAAAGCTCTTTGAGCTTTGTAAGGATGTGTTTTTCCCGAGGACATGAGGATTTTTATTCTTTCCATAGTTTGAAGGGAGCTGTCCCTGCTGCCTCCTGCCTGCACGGGAGCACCACTCAAGGCCTGCAGTTCAGTGACAGGAATCAGGGGATTTAAGGCTGCTCAGTGTTGTTTAATCTCTGGAGTGGTTTAGGATCATCAAGCGCTGCTTTTGCTGAGCAGGGTCATTTACCCAAGCAGACCCAAAAACATCCCTCGGGCTGTTGGGCTCTGTTGGTGGCTCTGCTGCCAGCCTGGTGCTGGCTTTCTGCAGGGCTTTGGGAGAGCAGCAGGCAAGGGCATCCTCTGTGTGTTTGTGGGCTGATTCCACCCCATTTTCCCCACTCAGATCTCTCCAGTTTAACAAAGCAGGAAGCAGCTCAGTGCCAGCTGTGTTCGGTAGCTCTGGGGGAGGCGGGATCTCAGCCAAGGTCTCCTCCTGATCCATGCCAGGTGGAAGAGGCTCCCTTTGTGATGGGGCAGCACTGCAGTCCTCTGTGAGATTCCCAGGCACCTCTCCCTTCCCCCATTGCCTGACTTGGCAATCCCAGGTTCACACAAGTGCTTCCTTGCCATGGAAGAGGTGAGCTTAGGAGGGGAGCGGGATCACAGGAGGGATGGAGACGTTGGGAGAGGTGTCCTGCCAGGGAGCAGGATATCCAGCCCATCTGACATCCATCCTGCTGGAGAAGCAGCACTGACCAGAACCCAGCACCTGGACCAGAAGGGCCAAAAGGAGCTGAGGCTGCTTCCGAGCTGAGGCTCCTATCCAAACATCAGTGCCAGCTGATTTAAAGGCTTGTCTGTCCTCCTTTCCCATCCAGGTTTCTTCCCCTACAGCAGTCCTCCCAAATGCCTTGTTTCTTATCTGCCTTGGTTCACAAGTATTTTTAATTCTCATTCACTACCTTGACCTTCCTCCCTTCTCTGCTGGAGGCTCTTTCAGCTCGTGGGGTTTGGTAGAGGTGGGACTGTGCTCAGGGCACCTCCCTGTCCCCTCCCAGCCCATGTGCTGCTGTCACCGCTCCAGGGGGTGCACAGCATGTCACGCCAGCTGTGTGCCAGCAGCTTATCCCGGTGGTGCCTGGCCGGGCTGCTCCCCTCTAATCCCTCCCTGTTCCGCCTCCTGGAGCAAGGGCCCAGCAAACGCTGCTGGGAGGGGAGGAGGGGTCCCTGTCTCTTTCACCTCCTTCACCCTCTGGAAAGGGGGAGAGCAGGAAAGGTGCTCCAGGGGAAGGTTTGCTGGCTTGCTCCGTGAGAGGATTTCTTACCAAAAAAAGAGGATGCCTCAAAGGCACCTTGTCGTGTGTCTGTCAGGTGCCATCTGTGTATCTTGGGCCACTTGAACTCCTGGTGGGAGGCCAGCTGGCAGATGTCACAGTGGTCAAGGGCTCACTTTAGAGAAGCATCTCTAGCAGTTTGTTCCTGCAGAGTGCTGGGAAGGTCGTCTGAGCTGTGCTTCCCATCCTATAGCAAGACTGGCCCTTCTGGTGTGTGAGTGTAGCCCCTGCTGGGCACTCACTTGTCCCTGGGTGTCCCCAGGGTGCCCTATGCCTGTCACAGCCCTGTGCCTGATGTTCAGTGATTCATCTGTGGGATTTCTCTCGATGCTCTGAATCACTTGTAGGGTTTATGAGCTGTAGGAAGAGGTCAGTCCGTGGTGCCAGGAGCTGCCTGTTTGAACCCCATAGCAATGGGCTAACCCTGCCTTGAAGTGGGAATCCTCGGGGATGCAGATGCACCTCTGCCTGTGTGCAGCATCCTGCCTGGCTCTCTGGGCAGCTCAGGTGCATCACTGGCTGGGAGGAGAGGGGGAAACACCTCACAGAGTTTTTGGCTTGTTGGCTGCACGGTCTGTGATTGTGGGTCAGAGTTGTTCTGGGCTCTGTGTGGGTTTGAGCTCTGCATGGGTCTCTTCCATATGGAAGCTTAAGGTCGTGTATCCAGAACTTAAGCAGTTTTTCTCTCCCATGTATCTTTAAAAGATAACACTCTTGGGGATGTTGGGGGCTTAGGGATTTTCCCAGAGTCCTCTTAAAATCATTGGTGGCTGCTGTAGGATCAATGTGCAGCCTCTGGGCTCAGCCTCACCCTTTGAACTGCGATATGAACCCAGATTGTTATTGCTGGAGCTTTGGTGGCCCAAAA
Organism: Molothrus ater; assembly: GCF_012460135.2. Classification (NCBI taxonomy): domain Eukaryota; kingdom Metazoa; phylum Chordata; class Aves; order Passeriformes; family Icteridae; genus Molothrus; species Molothrus ater. Next base: position 2,215,735 of record NC_050484.2, read on the forward strand.
AGTGCCTGAGCTGCAGTCAGGTCAGGCTGGAAAAGTGCTTTTAATTATATAATTATTATAGGCTATATGAGTGTGCCCCTGAAACCTCTGCCTAGGGATGAGGGCTTGAGATGGGGTGTGTGGGACTAACGCTGCTCATCCCTTCACTTGTGAGCCTTCCCTCCTCCTGAGCCGTTTGTCAAACACAGCAGAGAGCTGTAGCAGCGAAGCCTGAGGGCTGGTTTAAGAAAAACAAAGCCTGGTCCTGTGATCACTGTGCTCTCTTAATTGCCTGGGTAACGAGCTGACCTCGGAGGAGCAATTTAAGGCAGAGAATTCTTGTGACTTCCTTAGGTAGGCAGTTTTCCTACGGTGTGCTTTCCTTGCCAAGTGTTTTCCCCTGACTCTCAGGAAAGCAGCTGGTGGGAAGCTGTTGGGGCTCCCTGGGGCTCACAGCGGGCTCCTGGGGGCTGGCAGGGGAGCAGGACTGGGAAGAAACTCCAGCCTGAGGCTTTGGGCTGGGATGATCCTTCCTGCTCTAGTGGAAGGGGTCCCTGTCCACAGTAGGGGAGTGGAACCAGGTGGTGTTTAAAGTCCCTTCCAACCCAAACCCTTCTGTGATGGACACTAAAGCTCCTGAGGTAGGAGCACTGGGAGAGGGAGGGTTCAAACAGTTGGTGATGCTGCAGGAAGAAGGAAAATCTGGCAGGTCCTTGTCATCTTTGTCCTTGTTTAACCTCCTGCACGTGCTTTTCTCCCTTTGAGACCCAAGTGACACAACCAAAAGCTACATGTAGCCAAGGCCTCCTTGCTTCTAGAAGTGCAGTGAGATCTTTTAAGAGGCCATCCATTATTAACCACGAGTGTGGTTCTTGGAGAGCAGGGCATCCACACCATTCAGGCAGGGATAAATAATGCATCTGTTTAATGAAATTTTTGCCAGCAGGGAACTGTGGCAGGTCTGAAGTTAAGTAAAACCCTGGTATCCATTATGAATTAACAAATGGAAAGTCAGGAACTATTTGCCAGTGGCTGGAAAACGGGATTTGAACAGCACTGATGAGAACCCAGCCGATGGTTCAGCAAGGCAGGGAAAAGATAGCTCTGTGGCCTGGTGTCAGCAAACCTGTGCCCACTTCCCTCACCATTTACATTATGTTTTCTAAATTTCCAATATTTTCTCTCTTACTAACAATAAAACTTAGGAAAAAGCAGTGTTGAGGGGTTATTTGATGTGAGCAGCAGAGCTGCAGGTCCCTCTGCCCATGAGCAAGGAGAAGCTGGAGAAGTGGATGGGAAAGGGAGATCTGGAGATGCACTTGTGGGAGTAGAGACTTTACTGTGAGGTAAGACCAGTTCTTCAGGGGATTGGCACAAATGACAGAAAGAGAGAGGTGGATAGAAGGCAGTTTTGTTAAGAAATCAGTCAATCCTTCCCCCAGAGTGGCTTGTGCATTCTGGGGTGTTTGGCAGAAGGTTTGTAGGGAGCACCACTACCAAAATCCTTCTTGGTCCCCCTTTGTCCCCACTGTCTGTCTGCTCAGACTGACCGTGGCTATGCAGATGGCCCAGCCCTCTCCTGCAGCTCTTGAAGAGTCAGGAAGCAGTTTGGTTTCCTTCTCCTTCATCAACACCTGGAGCAGGTTTGGGATAGAGTTGTTTCATTTTTCTCCTTTGCAGTCAATGGCTGATGGAAGCCCTGCTCCCACCAGGAGCTTTTGCTGTCTGAAGGGAAGGGGCCTGGGGGATATCCTCTCAAAAATGTTAATTCCTGCTTGGTGCTGCAGAGATTTCCCAGGTCTACAAAGCCCTGGCAGGTTCAGGAGTTCACTGGCAAGCTCTGTAGGCAGCGAGGTGTCCCTGCAGCACCACATGAAACAGATTCCCAGGCTCAGAAGCACCTGGAGATGGAGCTCTTTGTGGCCAAATAGCCTGCAGGGCCTGGCAGGAGCTGTTTCTTGGAGGAAATAGCATGAGAGTTGTGCAAGCCTTGCTGCTTTCAGGTGACCAGCTTCTCACCTTTCTCACCTCCAGCAACAAAGGTGTCGTATTTGAGGGGTGTTCTGATGAAGGCAGGAATGATGAATCTGACTCTGTGTTCTCAGAAAGCTAATTTATTATTTTATGATACTGTATTATATTCAAGAATACTATACTATACTAAAGAATACAGAAAGGATACGTACGGAATGCTAAAAAGATAATAATGAAAACTGCTGACTCTTTCCAGAGTCCTGACACAGCTTGGCACTAGTTAGCTAATGAATGAAAACAATTCACATCAGAATCTAATGAAACGATCTCTAAACACATTCCACATGAACAAAACAGAAGACAATAAAATAATTTTTTTTTTTTCTCGGAGTCTTCTCAGCTTCCTAGGAGAAAAATCCTGGGCAAAGGGATTTTTCCAAAGAATGTGAATACCACACAAAGGTGACACTGGTGGCCAGAGGGAGGGAGCTCAGGGAAAGCCACTTCTCTCCTTTTTATTCTTTTTTCCCTGCAAGTGCCTGTCCCCAGTTGTGCAGCAAGGCAAAGGCTGCACCTGATCTTGCTGTCCTGGTTGAAGGAGAGCCCTGTGCCTGGCGTGAATCCTGCCTTTCCTGGTCCCAGCTCCAGGCAGGATGCACGCAGCAGAGAGGATGTGGCGGTTCTTCCCCGGTTCCTTCTGCTCCATCAGACTGATGTGCTGTGACAGTTCTGCTGAATTGCTGACCCCAGGGGCTGCACGGGGCTATTTATGGACACACAAAGCTGGGGGACACCGGGCGGGATGCCAGCCTGCTGTGGCCACAGCCAGGAGCCCGTCCTCTTTGGGGATCCTTGGCTGGCTCGGGCAGAAAAGGTGCTGTTTGGTGGTGAAGTTCATGGGGGAGCCTCCACTGGAATTCTGATTTATCCCTCGCACCCTGGTGGTTGGATCCTGTTTGGTGGCTGTCTTGGTTTGGAAAGGCAGGAGTCTGCTAAGGAAGGCAGGAGCCTCCCCTGAAATGGAGAAGGTAAACTCTCCCCACCCCTCTGAATTGCTATAAATTTGAAATTAAGGGGCTCTCAGGCAAAAATATGGGAGCAGAAATAACAGTTCTTTAATAGGGGAAGGAAAAAAATAAAAGGATAAAATAAACAATGCAGTACAGTAGAACAACACTGACAGAGTCAGAACCCAACCTGACACCCTGTGGGTCAGGGTGTTGGTGGCAGTCCCATTGGAAATGTGGCTGCAGCCCTCCTGCAGTGTCAGGGCTGGTTCTGCTGGAGCAAGGGGGTCCTGTAGAGAAGGATGGATTCTTCCTCTGAAGATCCAGTGGAAGGAGAGGCAGCTGCTGTTCCTCTGGGGAATCCCGTGGAGAAAGCCGTGCTGGTGTCTCCAAAACCTCTGGATTATATCCGGGTAGCAATGCTTGGCTCCTCCCTCTGGGCGGAGCATCTCCCAATGGGATGTTACAGTTCTTATCAGCCATGCAGGGACATTCAATAGTCTGTTATCAGCAATGTCCCCTCCCGAGGGAGGTGTGAATGTGGTCACTCAAAGGCAAACTGCCCACTTGACAAAGGTAATCTGCCGTACAGATGGCAATGGAAAACATCTTGCATTGCAATCTTCAACAGTGGCAGACATCCCCACAGAGGACAGCAGGCTGTCCTCTGCTGTTAGTGTGTCTCCTCTGGCCCCACAGCCCAGATGCTGATAGCAAAGCCTGGTTTTAGGCAGTGGTTCAGATGAAGATTTCCGTTTGCAGGGATGATATCGAGCCATTAAAACCAGAGCCCTGAGCAGAGGGCAGCACCTTTAGCTGCTCTCCTGTCAGCCAGGTTTATTTTTATCTCTCACCTCCAGCACAGCAGGCTGGGAGCTCACAGAGGAGGACTGGAGACCTTTAATAATTCATAGCTCCCAGCGATCAGAAAAGCAAGTTGCTGGAAGGCTGCTGGCACAAACCTGCTCCTTCCACACCACAGGGCCCTGCCTGGGTGTTGTGGCCTCTCTCACCCCAATGGCCTGTCCCTCCCTGGGGTTTTATGTGTGCTCCAGTCTGGAAAGGGGACCCTGGTGTTGGGAGAGGGTGAGGGCACAGCAGTCTGGGTGTGTGTCCACCCCACAGCTGGCTTAGGCCCGACCCACAGTTGTACAAACACTGCTGTAACCTCAGTCCTGGTCTCAGCCCATCCCTGGCCAGCTCCTGAAATAGTCTGGGCAGGCTAAGCTGGAGGAGTTCTCCAGAGCTCCCAGAAGCAGGGGGATTGCTGCTGTGTCAGGTGTTTTTCTGTAAGTATTAGAACTGGGCTGTGCTTTGCCTTTGGTTACAGAGCAAAGTCGATCTTTGGGATGGTCCTGTGCCTGGTGGAAGAACTTTGTCCCCAGAGCCTGACTCTGGAACATCTGCCTTTTGCAGCATCTGAGATCCTTCAGGATCAGCTCTGTGCAGATGGAGGAGCTGAGTTTCAGCAGCTGCTTTAGCAAAGCCTAGGGAGAGCAGAGCCTGTTACAGAGCCTGGCTTTGTTTATGTGCTGATGGCTGTTGCCTGCTGACTTGCTGTCCTATTGCTTCCAGAGTCCACTTGTTGCTCCCATGGCCTTTGAGCATGGCAGCCCTCCTCCTGTCCGGGAGCTGGCAAAGGCAGATCCAAGAGAGCTCTTGCTCCCTCTGTGAGCTGGCAGGCCACAGTGGTGCTGCAGCTGGCATTTCACATCTTTCCTCCCAGATCCCAGTGGGAGCAGCAGGTTTACCAGCAGCCAAATGCTGTCCTCTGTCCTCGTGGTGCTGGCAAGAGGCTTCCCAGCTTTCCTGTGAGCTCCTTTGGATGGGCCTGTCATGCACAGGCTTGTTGCCATCTTACCCTTCAGTTTTTATCCACACCCAAATATCCCCAGGAACCGTTCTCTTGGGGAGTGCAGAACAAAATTTAGGGGCACATCCTTCAGTTCAGCTGAGTGACAGATTCCCCCATGCGTGTGGATTGTGCATGGACCACTATTGGATCTCGGGTGTCTGTGTCTGCATCCGTGTGTTTTCTGTGTTGTTTTTCTCCCACTGTGAGCTGTGGCTTGCCTTAATTTGGTTGAGTAAACCCACTGGGTTGCTGAACTGTAGCGAGACATTCACTGAGCTGTGTCCTTCAAAACGGCACATTCCTGATCCTGGGATTTGCTGCAATGCCTCCTGTGTAGGGCAGACTTCTGCTGCTGCTGCCAGCATGTGCCCAGGTGGTCAGGAAGGCCATGCTATGGCCACAAGGCCAGGGCAGTGACTGTCCCCTGTGCTGAGCATTGCTGAGGCCACATCTTGAATCCTGTGTTCAATTTTGGCCCCTCACAGTGTGAAAGACATCGAGGGGCTGGAGCATGTCTAGTGAAAGGAACAGAGCTGGGGAAGGGTCTGGAGCACAAATCGGATGAGGAACAGTTGAGGGAGCTGGGAAAGGGGGTCAGCCTGGAGAAAAGGAAACTCAGAAGGGACCTTCTTGTTCTCCACAACTCCCTGGCAGGTGAGGGCTGGGCTCTGCTCCTAGGGACCAAGGAACAGGACAAGAGGAAATGGCCTCAAGCTGTGCCAGGGTATTCGGAAAAATTTCCTCACAAAAGAAGTCAGGCATTAAACCAGGCTGCCCAGGGCAGTGGTGGATGCACTGTCCTGGGAAGTGTTCAGAAGGCCTGTCGATGTTGCGCTTGGGCACATGGTTTGGTGGTGGTCTGGGCAGTGCTGGGGAATGGTTGGGCTCCATGATCTTTCCCCAGCTTTAATGATTCCATAATTCTATGATACTGATGCCTACCTGGCTTTAACTGCTGTTTACTTAGAGGATGTTAAAAGGGGGACAAAAGGAGTGGGCAGGAAAAAAACCCCAGACCGAAACAGTTGAGAGGTGGCGAAAGAAACATCCTGTTAAAGTCAACTCTTGTGAGAGGTGAAGCAAAGGGCTGTGACTGCATGTTGCCTTCCCAGCACTGTCCAGCTTGCAGCATTCCAGCTGTTGTGGCAGTGTGTTCCTGAAGCACTGATGTCCCTTCCTTCCCTTTTCTTGGTGCAGTTGCTCTGAAGAGTCCTGGTGCCAAGGAAGCCCAGAGGGATGGAACCTGTGGCACTGGACCAGCTCTGGGCTCAGCAGCAGTTCCAGAGGGTGAGCTGCTCCTACAGGTTAGTGCTCCTCACAAATGCCTTCACAGGATCTTCCTCTTGTCCCTCTCCCAGCTCCTTTGAGTTGTACTCCAGAACCAGGCTGTTCTTTCACTCATGGCAGGTGATTTGTCATTTCATACGGTGTAGCTCACTGTGCTTCTCACCGGGCAGAAGTTTAAGACCTCCAAAGGTCCCTAGGGCAGAAACTGTTGCTTCTTCCCTGCTTTTCCCATTATTCCTGGAAAAAGTTGCCATTTTAAAATAGTCCATATGTAAGGAACATCTTGCTGGATTTCTGAGCATGGCGATTTGTATTTTCTGCTTCTCTGTCTTCGTGTCTAAGTGTGTCAAAGGTACAAAGTGAGAACCAAGCTGAGCAAGGTGCTTGAGTGCAGTTTTCACCATGGGCACACTGATCCTGACTCGAGACTTTTGACCAAACACTGATGAAAACAGGGAAGAAAACATCATGGGAGTCTCCCCTGATTTTTAGGAGGTGATGTGTGATACAGACAGGTGCTGATGGGCCGTGTGCTCATCCCTTAAACACAGGGTAGGTGGGTGTATCCCAGGAGCTCTGGTTTTCCCTAGTGCACTTTTTTGGTGATGCTGGAGACAAGGCTGGTGGTGCTGCAGCTGCCATGGTTTGTTCAGAGGTGCCAGGAGGTCCCCAGACTGTGCCCAGAGAATGGGAAGAGGTCACGCTCTGGCAGCACGAGGTCCTGCAAGGACACAGGTCTGCCATCCCCTGCCTGGCACCTGGCACGGGCTGTGGCACTGTCCCCTGCCCTCCTGGCTGTCCTCCAGCACGGGCTGAGCGTGCTGGGCAGCCTCAGCTCCCGTCCAAGCGCTCACTCAGCACAAAGTGTAATTACTGTCCTGCCCTGAGAGCTGAGGATCTCTGTGCCTGGTGGGAGAAGTGCTAAAGCCAGCCTGGTTAATAACCAGAAACCTGAGGGTTTTCCCTCAGGATTTAACAAAAGTGCTCAGCAGGGCTTGCTGGGGGCTGATGTGCTGCTCATCAGCTCCTCCCACAGTTGGGTGCCATCCTTTTGGAGGTACCAAACTGCATCTGAAAAGCAGATGGTGGAGCTCTCTCAGGGTCTACCTATGGGACCCTGGGTGTGGGAGGAGCTCAGAATCTGTCTCTGTACCCCCCCAAGGAAACAGTCCTCCATACTTATAAACATACTTCCACCTGTTCTGTCACCTCTGATGGCCAAACTTCCTTTGTTTCTTGGTCTGCTCTGATTCTTCCCCTTTCTTCCTCTGAAGCTGCTCAAAGGGTTAAAGTGCATTTGGCAGCACTAATTAACCTCTGCAGCAGATTCCCACACACTGAGATCAACCCCAGTAAATAGAGAGAGCATTTGTGCCTGGAATAAAGGGAAGGAGAGGGGGGAGAAACTCTGACCTGGACAATGGAACAGGAGTTGGCAGCAACAATAGCTGGACTTGGCTGGGACTCCATGCCAGGCCCTAATTAATGCTGATGTCTGTACATTATGAAGTGGGGGAAGCAGGCCAGGGCTGGCTACTGTGGCTTCCCTGCCAGGTCAGTGGTACAGGATGGTTTTGGCTCTGAAAAGCCACAGGGCCCAAACTGCAGGAGCCCTGCCTTCCAGAGAGGTCCTGCTTCGTACTGACAGTGTCCCCATGAGGATCTGTTCCCCTTAGGGAGGGGTGGCCACGTGGTGGTGTCAGGGCAGTGAAAGCTCCTCAGCTTCTGGGAAGACAAACCAATGATTTTCATGGGGTGTCACTGCCTTGGCTCATGGGCTGGAAGGTGTCTGCTGGGTGACTCAGGATTTTCAGAGTTGGGGACACTGAGACAGAGCAAGCTGGGCTCAGGGAGTTCAGCTGTGGGGCTATTCTGAGCCCTGGCAGGGGCATGACAAGGTCTCCAATGCCCTGGGCTCTGTGCACAGAGGCTTGTAAGGTTGGTGCTGTGCCTGTGGCACTTGAGGGTGCTTCCCTGGATCCTGTCAGTGCCTGTGTCAGCAGTGTCCTGCCTGTGGGCTCCTGCAAAAGAGTTGCATCCCAAACTGGTAGGGAAGCTCCTCTGCCCCTTCTAGTCTTCCGCACCAGTAAAGGACACTGTCATCCAGCACCCTGGTCCCTTCTCATGTGTTCTGTCCTGCTGTGGGGTTTTTAGCTCAGGGAAAACACCTAAATTACTTCCCCAATTTATGAAACTGGTAGCAATGAGCCCCTCTTGAGTAAGACAGAGGCTCTGATCAGCTCAGCCTATTCCTGCCAGGAAGCCTGGTGCTCCCTTGAATATTGACTTTGCAATCCTGGAGCTTGAGGGGTGGATGGAAGGGCCAGTGAACTGTGAAATGTCTAAGTGTGCAACATTAAAAATGCAATGGAAACTTCAGATTGATGGCTGCATTTGCTCTTCTCTGTGGGGAGGGCTTGGGGCTTCAAATCCACACAGGCACAACAGCTTTGGGTATTTATTTTGTGAAAACAGAGCACAGCATTCAGCCTAAGGGATGTGGGGTCTGCATGAACCAGGCAGTGTTCCAGAAGAAGTGATCTTGGAGGTGGTGATCTTAGAGGGATTCTCCAACGTAAATGATTCTGCGATGTATTGGCAGAAAGGAAAGGGTGGTCTGGGGTCACCCAAGGATTTTGTAGTTTTCCCCCAAGTTCGGGCACCAGACTCAGCCTGAATTCCCTTCTGCTTTGGAAAAAACTGGCTTTTCAGAAATCAAGATCGTTTTTGCTGCAATTTCAAATCCAAACCCTTACGCTTTAGCTTTTGGCCTTCCCATTTCCACTGGTTAAGGCCTTTTCAGCATTGGCCACCTTGAGGAGGGAATGGGCAGCAGAGACAACACCTTCCTTGGCCTTGCTCCTTGCCCACAGACAGTCCAGGCATTCCATGGTCCTTCTCCAGGCCTCTCCTCTAGAATCTGGGATGGCCACACACGACTGCCAAGGCCCTCAAGGCTGTGAATGGACCTGTTCCTGATGGTGTCCACTTTGATACTGCAAGAAGTTCAGAGGCTTTTATCTGCTCCCTGCACAGGATGAGGATAAATGTCCAAAGCTGAGCCTGAGTCAATGCTCCCAGGATGGAAGCACAAGTTTCCATCAGTCTGGATTAGGATATTCCCAGGCAGCTATGTGGAAGAGCTGCATGAGCTCAGAGAGGCCATCTGTGGTGGCTCAGCTGCCTGCTAGCCAGGCTTTGGGTGTCCTGCTGTAGAAGTGAAGTGGTTGTGGCCTGTAGCTGCTGATCTCCTCTCTCCTACAGGCACTCAATGGCTTTGTGCTGGTGGTGACATCAGAAGGGCTGATATTTTACTCTTCGCATACAATCCAGGACTATCTGGGATTTCACCAGGTTGGTGGGACTCTGACTTGCTGTGGAGAGCCAGCTTTTCCTTGGTGGTGGTGAATAGCCCCAAGTTCCCTGTAGGGAGGAGGCTCTGCAGGGATCTCAGGCTCTCAGGGACTTGTCTGGGGCTTTTCCTTGGGAATTTGGACCCCGTATTGCCAGACGTGGTCACTGGTAGGTGACAAGGGACTTCATCAGCTCATAGATACTTTCCAGCAGCCATGCTGATGGGCCTTCGTGGGGTTCATGGCCAAGGGGAGATGTCTGGGGTTCCTTGCCCAGTTTGCCTGGGACTCCCACTCAAATCCTGGTAAATCCCACAGGGCTCCAGCACTTTGGGCACCCAGGTTACCTGGAGGACACTAGATCATATTTACAGGGAAGTGGGACTTACCTGCAGTGCTTCAGCTACTGTGCTTTGGTGTCACCCACACACAGCTGCCTGTCCCCAACATCTGGGGTAGATGGCACCTGTCCACCTGGGCACAGGGAGCAAGTCCCAGGGCATTGTTCTCTTGGGAATAGTGTAGGGATGGGGTGGCCTTGCTGCTGTTATGTTCCCAAATCCATGTTTTCATCTAGTTTCTTAAGTCAGCACTAGGATTTTGACTTATGGGGATGTCAGAGGTGAGCTGTATTGGCTCTTTAAGCTTCTCAGGGGAGGAGGTCAGGCCCAGCATGGGCAAGGAGTCCTTAAAGCCAGATGTGCTGTCTGTTCCCACCAACATCAGTTCTGGGGGAAAGTTTCCAACCTCATTTAGCCAGGGACCCATTTGAGCGCCAGGGAAACTGGGTAAGATAAAACCAGCTGGGGCCATGACGGGCTGTTCCCAGGTGGGACATGAAAACTGGCCCTGGGGACAGGCTGCAGAGCTTACAGGTGGCGTGTCCCCTCCAGGCAGATGTTATGCACCAGAGTGTCTTCGAGCTGATCCACACCGAGGACCAGCCGGAGTTCAGGCGCAACCTCCGCTGGGCCCTGGACGCTGGTGAGCCCTCTGCAGCAGGTAAAGGCAGGCTGCCATCCTGGGTGGCACCAGGGCTCCCCAGGGATGCTGGGACCCCAGCTCGCTGTCACCGCTTGCCCCCATGTGGCTCAGGCCACGGCTTCGTTCCAGTGTTGTGGCTTTTCCCCCCAGTTTCTGTTGCTGTGCTCTGCAAACTGCTGCAGTGCCCAGTGCTGGGCACCTCCAGCCCTCGCTGGGGTGAATCCTTACTCAATTCTCTCAAGCCCTCTCTTCCACAGCAGGGAAGAGTCTTAGCTCTTCTGCTGTCATCTACAAGCCGGATCAGCTGCCCCCAGAAAACTCCTCCTTCCTGGAGAGGAGCTTTGTGTGCCGCTTTCGCTGCCTCCTGGATAATTCCTCTGGCTTCCTGGTGAGTATAGACCCTCCACAGCAGGAGAGGGGCAGGCTCACCACAGAGGGTCACACCAGCACTGAAACCACCCCCTGGAAAGATCCCGTACTCCTTTCTGCCATGTGCAGCATTTGCCTGTCTCAGCAAGAGACTTTCCCTGTTTTTCATAGGTTTGGCTTGTACCTACAGCCTCTCCCTGTGAGTTTTGTTCCTCTCCTCTCAGAAATGCTGAATCTTGAGCAATCAAGTGCTTTTCTCCCGTGTTTTGGTTTTTCTGTTAAAAGTGTGTCTTAAGATCAAGTAGGTGGTGGTCATCCCTCCTTCTCTCTGCACTGAGAGCACAGGGTGCCCAGGGAAGCTGTGGCTGCCCCATCCCTGGAAGTGTCCAAGGCCAAGTTGGATGGGGCTTGGAGAAACCTGGGATAGTGGAAGGTGTCCTGGCCCATGGCAGGGGGATTGGAACAAGATGATCCTTAAGGTCACTCCAAACCCAAATCATGCTGTGATTTGATGATTCTGTTCACACCAACTCTGTAGACAGACATCTTCCTTTCCATGTAGCTCTCTTCCTTCTCACTTTTCTGCATGACACGGAGCTTTTCTTCTCTTCCCAGGCTTTGAACCTTCAAGGCAGGCTGAAATTCCTTCATGGGCAGAATGAAAGGTCTGAAGATGGCTCTGTCCTGCCGCCCCAGCTCGCTCTGTTTGCCATCTCCACGCCCCTGCAGCCGCCGTCCATCCTGCAGATCCGAACCAAGAACATGATCTTCAGGACCAAGCACAAGCTGGACTTCACCCCCTTGGCGTGTGATGCCAAGTAAGCAGCAGAGCTTTCAGTGCTCCATTCCTGACATCCCTCCCAGCCTTGCCCATGAGCTCAGTGTGCTCTCTGTGTCTCAAAGGGGGAAGATCATCCTGGGCTACACCGAAGCAGAGTTGCGTATGTGTGGCACGGGGTACCAGTTTGTCCACGCTGCTGACATGCTGTACTGTGCTGAGAACCATGTCAGGAGTAAGAGTCCCCTCCCTGGTCCCTTGTGCGCTGATGAGTGGGCTGGGACTGGGGCAGCTCTGTTGGCTGCTCTGTCAAGCCCAGTGGCTCTTTCCCCACAGGATGCTTTGCTGTGCTGCTCCTGTCGCTGCAGGGAGCTCGGTGTGGAGTGCAGCGAGGGGTGTTCAGCTGTCCCCTGTGACCATGCTCACAGGAGTCTTAGGATGAGGGAAGAGACGAGGATCTGACTCCATCTTTCAGAAGGCTTGATTTATTATTTTATAATATATATTATATTAAAACTATACTAAAAGAATAGAAGAAAGGATTTCATCAGAAGGCTAGCTAAGAATAGAATAGCAAAGAATGATAACAAAGGCTTGTGGCTCAGACTCTCTGTCCAAGCCAGCTCACTGTGATTGGCCATTAATTAGAAACAACCAACATGGGCCAATCACAGATGCACCTGTTGCATTCCACAGCAGCAGATAATCATTGTTTACATTTTGTTCCTGAGGCCTCTCAGCTTCTCAGGAGGAAAAATCCTAAGGAAAGGATTTTCCATAAAAGATGTCTGCGACAGTCCCCTGTGCCTGCCAGCCACGCTGCTGCTGTTTCCAGCTGGGAAGGGCAGCGTGCCGTGGTGGCAGCAGTGGTGCTTCCTCCGGCAGTGATGCAGACGGGCGAGAGCGGGCTGACCGTGTTCCGGCTGCTGACCAAGGACAAGCGCTGGAAGTGGGTGCAGGCCAACGCCCGGCTGGTCTACAAGAACGGCAAACCCGAGTACATCGTGGTCACACAGAGACCCCTCGTGTACGTGCTGGGCTGGCTCTGGGATGTCCTGAGCAGGGCAGCGTGTTGGGTTTGTCCTTGCTGCTTGCGCCTTTGTTGCTGCAGCTGTGGGATTCTGTGCATGGTGCTGTTCAGCCGCATCCCCATCTGCAAGGCCACCCCTCAACAGGGGTGATGCTTGGTTATGCTGCAGATGTTTGGTTTTTCTCTGTGTGTGTGTGTGAATGCATGCTGGCTGGAGCAAAGGGGCTTTTGCTTGCAGGGATCACAACTGCCCATTGCAGAAGCACTTGTGTGACGGTGTTCACAGGGGTTTTCAGGTGAGGGAAGAGACGAGAATATTGACTCCATGTTCAGAAGGCTTGATTTATTATTTTATGATATATATATTACATTAAAACTATACTAAAAAGAATAGAAGGAAAAATTTCATCTCAGAAGGCTAGCTAAGCTAAGAATGGAATGGAAAGGAGTGATAACAAAGGCAGCTGGCTCAGACAGAGAGAGAGAGAGCCAGCTCTGCCATGACTGGTCACTAAATCCAAACATCCACACGAGACCAATCACGGATCCACCTGTTGCATTCCACAGCAGCAGATAACCATTGTTTACATTTTGTTTCTGAGGCCTCTTAGCTTCTCAGAAGGAAAAATCCTAAAGAAAAGGATTTTCACAAAAGATGTCTGCGACACACTTGTGGGGTGGGTTTGTGCACGTGTCAGCCACAGTGTCCTCTTCCTGCCCTGCAGAGATGAAGAAGGAGGAGAGCACCTTCGGAAGCGGTCCATGCATCTTCCCTTCACCTTTGCTACAGGAGAGGCACTTCTATACCAAAGTACTCATCCTCTCCCAGGCTTCCCTGACCTTTTCCAGAGCAAAGGGAAACTCAGCAAGTCCAAGAAGCCCTCCTGCAGCCATGTAGGGCGCTCCCAGAAGAATGGCATTGACCCCAGGTCTCTGCTGGGTGCTGTGATGCAGCAGGACAAGGCGGTGTATGCCTCCCACTCAGCTCCCATTCCAAACCCTTTCAGCAGCACTTTCCAGCTCAAGGGTGTGTCCTTGCCAGGTGCAGGAGGGGATGCCTGGAGTATGGGCACAGCTCCAGCTTCTTCAAGGGGCAACAGCCTCCAAGAGAAGCTGCTGGATTTGCAGCAGGAGGACCCTCTCTTGGCCACCATGGACTTGCTCTCAATTAAGAGTGACCAGAGCTGTTCCAACGAGCTCTTCAGTGCTCTGGAGGGCCTGAGCTTGAAGGCTGGGGACTTGGAGCTCCTGCTGCTGGATGAGAAAATGGTGATGGTCAGTACGGACCCAGACCAGTCCCCATCCCTGAATAACAGCCTGGCCAGCAACCAGATTCTCTCCTATGTCCCCAGGCCTCCAGTGGATGGGCATGAGGGAGGGCAGCAGGTCTGTCCCATGCCAGACAGGCCCCCCAGCCTGCAGGGAGGCCCTGCTCCGTGCCACATGGAGAACGAGGACTCGGGCTGCCACCTGGCACAGCATCCAGGGCAGCCTCACTCTGCCCTGGCCCAACCCCTCACACTGCTGTGGGAGCAGCCCCTCAGTGCTGTGCCAGGGCTGCTCCCACAGCTGGCTGAGCAGGAAGAGCTGTCTAGTGGCTCCCAGTGGAGACCAGCTGGGGAGGAGACTGTGCTCCACTCCTTCCAGCTAGTGCAGGGTACCCCATGGCACAGGACCCCCAGCTCAGCCCCGGGAGCTCCCTGCCTGCAGGAGCCACCCGGGGCCCAGCAGCTGCAGGGAGACTTCTCAGTCGTGCAGCCCCTCCAAGAGGATGTCCAGCAGTCCTTCCCCCTGCCCAGCCAGTGCCAGGACCACGTGGCACCACCCAGCCAGCCCAGGCACCATCACTTGCTGATGAACGGGGTGTGTGGCCCCTGCCCCAGCTCTTCTCCACACCCCAGCCCTTGGCAGGACTGGGTCTGCCCTCTGCTGCGGGCTTCAGCTCAGCCTGGCCTTCATGGCTTCAGCAGAGACGGGATCTCCCAGCCCCAGGGCTGCCAGGGCCCCGGGCCTGGCCTGCCCCCACAGCCGTTTAACCTGGATGGATTGTGCAGCCTGGATGCTGCCAGTACTGGGGACTCCTCCTGGGAAGAGATGGCTCCATACCCCAGGTTTCTTCCCCCTTTCTACCAGCTGGTTCCCGAAAAGCAGCTGGGCTCTGTTCTTTCTGTGCCCCAGCACTCCTCTCCCAGCTCAGCTGCAGGGCACTTTGGGAGCATCAGCAGCCCTCTGGAGACACTGAATTCCTATGGGACACGTGGCTCTGCGCGGAGCCAGGAGGGCAGGCACAGGGTAAGGGCCTTGCTCCCTCTGGGTCTCAGTGTTTTCTGTGCTGGGGCTCTGTGCAGGCAGTGCTAATAACCCCCTGCAAAGCTCCTCACCACTGTTCTCTCTCTCTCCTAGCCCCACAGCGGCTCTGGTTTGCCCAGCTCTCCCGTGGGACTGCCTCAAGACCATCCAGTGCTGGGGGGAAGCCTGGCACTGCCCTGCCAGCCTCAGCCCCAGGCAGAAGTGCTGCCAGATCCCCCTCACACCTCCAGGGGGGACTTCTATCTCTAGGAGAGACAGGAATGGACAAAGCAGGACTTTTCCCTGGGGAAGGAGCTGCCTTCAAGCTGCAGAAAACAAACCTTCCCCGCTGCTGGGCGCATCCTGACGGTGCCATTGATGTTGGTTGCTTTGGCTCACCTGGGGATTTTCTCAACTTCTCACCATCCTGCTCCCTGTGCTGGGGTGTCCCTGGCGTGGGGAGGGACAGCAGCAGGCAGCAGGGCCGGAGGACAGATTTCCCAGGGTGCTGGAGCAGGCTGAGCTGTGGTTGTCATCCCATGAGTGGAACCAAAGCTTCACCAAAGCTTGGTATTTACGTGCATGATCCAGCATGGATACCAGCCTCATGAAAACCTGTCCTAAAGAAAGACACAGAAAGGTTTTCACCTCTGGTATTAAATTTCTTGCCATCCCTGCCAGGTACCTGTGGCTGTGGCCATGTTGTACAGATTTGTTGCCTGTTTTATATGGAAAATGAGCCCTGTGTGGTGTTGTTGTGCTGCTCTGGTCCTTCCCCACCCCAGCTTTCCCTGTGTCCCAGGTGTTCCCTGTGTTTGCGATCCAGGTTAGAGCTCCTGTGGCAAACACCCTGGGCTTTGCTGTACTGTACAAGACATGCTGAGATTGGCTGCTGAACTGATTTTCTCTGGGTGCTGGCCTTAGGTACCCTCAGACTTCAAGTCTCAAAGTTTTCAGTTAAAAACCAAAAATTTCAATAAGATAAAGAAAATAAGTATAATGCTACCTAATTGTAAGTACTGAAAGAATGATGTTTTCCCACAGGAAAAAAAACCCCACAGCCCATATGTGTGTATATAAAACGAGTTGACAGATTTATTTTTATGCCACTCCAGTGGAAGGAAAAAACAACCTCTTACCATCCCAAAGCAGCATCCTGTGGAATGGGATGAAAAGGTTGTGTAAAGATCAGCAACACGGTGACCCTTTAAGAAACCTGACGAAGCTCATCCCTCCTCCTGCTCACCCAGCTTTGGATTGGTGTGAATTCCTCTTGGTTTTGTTTCAATAAATGGTTTTGGAGCTCCTCTCTGATGTTTCCCTTGCTGGTTGTGTCTCTTCCCAATCTGGAGCACGTCAGGGTTTGCTGGCCTGCAGCATTGGAGCTCAGGCCTTTCCACTGGTGACCTGAGATGGAATGGGTTGGATTGGAAGGGATTCTGAGGAGCACCTGGAGCCTTTGGCATGCACAAAGTCCACCTGTTAGCTCCTGCCATGGATGTTTGAAAGGGATTGAGAAATCTGACAGAGAAGGGTAAGTGTATTAAAAAAAAAAAAAAAGTACAATATTTATATATTATAGTAATATATAACATGTATGCATATAAAGTTGCATGTAGATATATTGAAATATAAAGTATGTGTATTTATAAAGTGTCTGTATGTAGTTTCTAGTATGTAATAGAAAACACCTTTTAAGACAAATGAGCTGATTCTTTTCCCCTGCACTGTTTTTCAACCTGGAAACTAGAAAAAACACAGGTTTCTTTGTTCTGAATACTGAATTGTCCAACATTCCCACTCCTACCTGACACCTGCTTTTTCTTAGCAAAACAAGGCAGTTTTGTAACGTTTCTGAATTTTTGTTGGAGATACGCTGGGAGCGTTTGATCTTTTATGGTTTCTGTGCCCTACTCTGCTTTCTCCTCCCTGTTCCTTCAGAGGAGTTGGCTCTGGGCAGCACCACCTGTGCTGAGGGGGATGGAAGGATGGCACCAGAGCATCCCTGGGGCTGCAGCTTGGTGCCTTCCAGCTGACTCCAGATGCTGAGCACAGCCTGCCCACTGCCAGGCTTCCTCCTCGAGCCAGGTCCTGGATGTGCAGGCAACCATTCTGTGACCATCCCTGCCCTGATGGGTTTCTCCTCTTCCTTGCCATGCATCTGCACAGCACCACGAGCTTCCCTGCAGCCCTGCTGGCTGTGTCACCAGGGCTGTGTTTCAGTGAGCACAGCGTGGGTTTCTTCAGCATTGTGTCTGTGAGGCCTGTGAAGCACAAGCCATCATTTCTGTGGAGGGAGGTGCTCTGCTCCTGGCACATCCATAATTTATGCCCATCCTCATGGAGCTGCTGCCTGTCTTCCCCTGGGCCTCGTGGCATTGATTGCTGACACACCATGCTGGCCAGGGAGCCTGGCTGAAGAAAAACTCCCTTCTGCAGCAAGGGAGATGCCTCTGTTCATCACCCCAGCATCTGCAGCCTGCCCTGAGCCATGGTGGTAAGAAAGGGCAGCTGTGCATTTATGCTCTGGTTTGCACATCTGGAGGGAGCACGGTCCCATGGGGCAGATCAGTCCCCAAGAGCTGGATGAGGCCAAGGAAGGTGTGAGGAAATGTGACAGGGCTCACAGGAGTCTCAGGTTGAGGGAAGAGATGAGGATCTGACTCCATGTTCAGAAGGCTGGTTTATTATTTTATGATATGTATTACATTAAAACTATACTAAAAGAATAGAAGAAAGGATTTCATCAGAAGGCTGGCTAAGAATAGAATAGCAAAGAATGATAACAAAGGCTCTGTCTTGGACTCTCCGTCCAAGCCAACTGACTGTGATTGGCCATTAATTAGAAACATCTAACATGGGCCAATCACAGATGCACCTGTTGCATTCCACAGCAGCAGATAACCATTGTTTACATTTTGTTCCTGAGGCCTCTCAGCTTCTCAGGAGGAAAAATCCTAAGGAAAGGATTTTCCATAAAAGATGTCTGCGACAAGGAAAGTCTTTGGACAAAATCATAGAATATCCTGAGTTGGAAGGATCACTGAAGTCCTGGCCCTGCACAGGACAGCTCTGAGAATCCTGTGGTGTGCTTGGGTTTGGGGATGTTTGTGCAGCTGTAGGCTCAGCTCCATGTGGGAAAGGGCAGGAAGAGCTGTGGTGCTCCTTGCAGCAGGGTAAGATGCACGTATGGAGGGGCAAGAGGAGGAGAGCAGAGGGCATTTATTGTTTGCCTCTTTTCCCTTTCCCTTCCTGCCTGCTGTGTTCCCAAATGTCAGCCAGGACAGAGGCCTGTGAGACACAGCCTGCAGCAGAAGGGGGCTCCTGTCCTGAGCCAGCTGGGAGAGGTGACATCTGGTACTGTCTGAGAGCCCCAGTCCCCAGCTGGCATCACAGAGGCCACGATGTCTCCCTGGGCCCCAGGACAGCAGAGAGCAAGGTAAATATTTCTCTAGAAGCTCAGCCTGGTGTTTGCCCACACCATGGCCATGCACCATGCATTGCAGCTGGGGGCAGGAGCCCTGGGCAGTAGAGCCAAACTGTTTATTAATGAAAGTCAAAGGAAAGGGGTGATAAGGGAGGGAAAAAGAGAATGGGCAGGGTCTGAGGGCCTGAGATATGGAGCTGTCAAAAGGAAGAGTGTAAGGAAAACACAGGAATAGGCATGGTCTGAGGGCTGGTGAGATGGAGCTGTCAAAAGGGAGGGAGGGTGGAAGGGGACAAGTGGATGGACAGTGCCTGAGGGCTGGAGGGAGGGAGCTATCTAAAGGCAGGGAGAGGGCTGAAGCCATGCGAGCTTCCCACAGGCTCAGCTGTACCAATCATCAACTATGTCTAGGGCTCCAGTGGCAATGGGAGATGGTGTCCTCTTCAGTGTCTCCTGGCGCTGTTCTCTGCACACTGATACACTGGATCCAGAAAGGGAGCCTATTTCTTCAGGTCTTAGGCCGAATTCAGCATGACTTTCAGTGTTAGAGCAGGATGGGCTGGCATTGTTCTTTTGGGATTCAAGGCCTGGAACAGGGAACAAGAGAGCCATGGTCAGAGCCTGGATCTGCAGTGACCTGAGGAGAGCATCCAGCCAGGACCACCCCACCCAACTCTTGCCATGGCCAGTAGGGAGGAGTTGCCAACAGGACCGGCAGGAAGCTGCGGGCCAGGAATTCCACCCGTGTGCCTGAAATCTCTGTGTGCTCTGCCCACGCCACCTCTTGTCAACACAGGGTGCGAAGCCCACTGCAGCCGGGACAGGGATTGCAGCTCCCTGCTCAGGCATTGCAGCTCGCCTGGCCAGGCCGCTGCCCTCACTCACCCTACTGAGATCCTGGAGCTCTTGCTGCTGCTCCCTCATCATGGGAAACCCGGCCATCTCTGAGAACAAAGAGTTCATCTTGGCCCCAGCAGCACAGCTGCCTGCCAGCGGCGCTGCCGGCGCTGTGGCCACACGGGCTGCTGGCCCGGCAGGGCTCAGCCCGGCCCTTGCCGCACGCTGCCGCCCCAGGGCACGGCTGCCAGAGGGCGGCAGCAGCAAGGCCCAGGCCGGGCGGGGCTCCACGGCGCCGGGCCCGGCTGGCGCTGCCGGGGCAGCAGGCGGGGCTGGGGCCGAGCTGCGGCGGGCCGGGCCGGGGAGGGAGCCCGGGCCCGGGGCTCACCGATGAACCTGATGGCCGCCTCTCGCACGGGACTCCTGCGGGCTCTCCAGGTAGCGCAGGGCCCGGCGCAGGTGCTCGGCCGCTCTGCTCCTGTCCTCTGCCAGCTGCAGAGAGCGGCAGGAGGGAAGGGTTGGCGCGGGCTCAGCCCCTGGGCCGGGCGCTGCCTGCGCCCAGCCCCGGCCTCCCCTGGCCGCACAGGCCTGAGGCGCGGCCAGCAGCCGCTGGCCAAGGGCTCCCGAGGGCAGGGGGCAGAGGGCCGGCTGCTGCCCGGGGAGCCGCGGTGCCGGCCCGCAGCCCCGCCGGGCCGGGGCTCCATGGGCACCCGGCTGGAGCCCACGGGAGCCTGGAGAAGAGCCCGCGCGGCCTCTGGCTGCAGCAGCGGGCAGGAGCACAGCTGCCAGCCCCGCACACTGAGCACCGCCCTCAGGGGCCTTCTCCAGGCCTGAGCCTGAGGCTTCCAGGCCCTCCTTACCAGGACCTCGGTGAACTTTGACAGCTGCCCCTTCTTCACCAGCTGCTTGAGCTTCCTCCTCTTCAGGAACTTGGCCACACGAAGCAGCGTTTCCCGAGCGGCCTGGAGAGCAGCAGAGACCCAGAGATGGCCGCACAGCCCAGGGCACCAGAATCACATCCCAGTGCCAAGGCCTGGAGGAGGTGACAGCCCGCAAGGCACCAGGGCAGGAGGCAGCTGAGCTCTCTCGCCGAGATCCACCAGCATCACAGAAAACCCCACCTTCGCCACATCCCAGTTCTTATCATGGCAGTGGAAGAAGAGTGGAGCGAGACTTTGGCTCAAAATCTTCTCAAGGGGCTTTTTTCCCTCATCCACGACCAAGTCCATGACCCTGAAGAAGAGCTTAAGGGAGAGCACTTGCACATAGCTGTTGTCCTGGAGGAAGGGAAGAGAATCAGGCCTTTAGACAAATTTCTCAAGTTTCACGTGGGCAAAGTTTCTGGGCAGCAGCCAGTGCGCACAGCTGGGGACACAGAGCCTTACGTGGTCAAAGAGCAGCAGGAGTGCCTGAGCCAGCTTTGGGGCAGTGGTGCTGGATACCAGGATGTCTTTGTGCTGCAGCACATTGGTGAACACAGAGAGGGACATGCTGACCATCTCGCCATCTGCATCATCCAGAAGATCCAGAAGGCTTGGAGACAGACTACACATTCTCCTGGCCTGTGTGGAACACAAGGCAGTGCTGGGAAGCCATGGACGGCTGCACCGCCACCACCGCCCTGGCACTGCAAGGCCACCCTGCTGCTGCAGGGCCCACAGGCCAAAGGCCTGAGCCAAAGCACTGGGGCAGGTGAGGCAGGAGAGCTGGGAGCAGCTGCCTCAGCTCCTGAAGCCCTGCCAGCCCAAGGGGCAGCTTTCCCCAGCACAGCTTCAGCCACGGCCCCCTTCTCACCAGTAAGGGATTCTTGCCGAGAACCACGAGGCCTCTGAGCGCCAGGCGACGCTGCTCACTGCCCTTGCTGTGCAGGTGACTTGACATGACATTCAGGATGCTGTTGCCGTATTTAGTGAAATCCAAGACCTCTAGGACCTGAAAGGCACAGGGCAGTGACAGGGAGCCGGCCAGCAGGAGCCCAGAAGCGCACAGGCCTGGGCCCAGGCATCAGCACAGGGCATGGGCACCGTCGCAGGCAGCTGTGGCTGTGAGAGGGCAGAGAGCTGGGAGGCAGCTCAGCCAGGCAGTGCTGGCCACCAGCCTCACCTCCACAAGGAATGCCAGCAAGGGCAGATCCCATGGCTCCTCCCTGCTGAGTGGCTGGAGAAGATGGAATGCAATGCGGGAACAGAAGGGGACCACGACATTGCGCATCTCCCTGGCATGGGGAAAAAGGCACCAAGACCCTGAGGTGGGGGACAGACCTCTCCCAGGACTGACTCACAGAGGTCTGGTCTTTCCCCAGCATCCCTGGAGGGCATGTGGGTGCTCTGGGAGGTGGCCCCTTCTGGGCACCCTCCTCTCCCAGCCTTTTCCAGTCTCCTTGGCCGTTCCTCAGTGACGAGGCTCTCTGGCCCATGACCACAGGGACTGAGTGGGGCACAGGGCACAAATGCCGGGGGCAATGGGGACAAGGGGGTCTCACCTGGCCAGCAGACCCACGGCATAGTGCTGGGTGTGAGCACACAGCAGCGTGTCCCAGCCACACTTGCGCTCTATAGACATCACCTCATTGTCACAGCGCAGTCGGTAGAGCAGAGCCTTCATGGCCTGCACTGCAAACCTGTTTGCAGAGCAAAGCCCAGGTCACACCGGGAGCACTGGCACTGGCCACAAGGGCATGGGAAGGCCGGGAGGACTGGGACCTGTTGTAATTGCTGGGAAGGCGGTGTTCCTCCTGGCATGCTCTCCAGAAGTTTTCAAATTCCTCTGGTGGCAACTCTTCTGTGGTGATGACAATATGGAAGAGCAGAGCCACAAACAGGCGGGCGGAATAAAGGATCATGGCCTCGTGGCACTCAGGCACCTGGATAATCACCCAGATCACCAGAGTTGCCTGCAAAAGAAGCAGCCCAAGACAGTGCTCAGTGCCGAGGTGTCCATGGGGCAGGGCCCAAGGGCAGATGCAGGAGGAGCAGCGGGCCTGGTGCCCCCTGAGCCTGCCCCTAGCCCAGGGTTCAGCCCAGCGCCTGAGGCATGGAGAGGATGGAGAGCTGCTGGGGAGGTGACTGAGGGGCAAGCGGAGGCCAAATCCAGAAACTCACAGCCAGGGCAAAAACGTCTCTGTCGTCCCCATCAGAGGTGCATGCGCTGTGCAGTGGCCAATCCTCCATTACATGGACCAGTGTTTGCAGCACTTTCTCTACTGCTGGTCCGCATGAGCCAATGGTTTGCCACATCATTGTAGCAGCTCTGTGGGATGAGAGTTCTGTGTCAGGGGCATCTCAGTCACAGTACCATGCCTGTGCAGCTGTGGGGGCCCAGGTGACAGAGCCCCGGTGCCCTGAGGGGCAGGGAGGGAGCATTGGCAGCAGGATCGGGAAGCAGAGGGGCCCCAGGGTCCTGGACCTCTGTGCCTGTCTGGCAAAGCCCATAGCACAGGCTGTGCAGGGCCATGGGCCCCAAAGGCTGGTGAGCCCTGAGCTGTGCAGCCCAGGTGGGGGTGGCTGCAGGTACCTTCAGGGTTTTGTGGAAGCGGCCAGGGCCGGGTTCCTGCTCTCGTGTCTTGTCCAGGGCTGCACCTGGCAAAGAGCGAGCGCAGCCAGAGCTGAGGGGCTGCGGGAGAGGCCGGAGAACCCAGCCCGGCCCTGCGCTCCCCAGGCAGGGAGAGCCCCGGGATGGCCCAGGGGATGGAGCACGGCCACTGCGGGGTGTCTGCCCAGCCCCTGTTCCATCCTGTCCGTGGGCATGTCCCCAGGGCATGGGATGGGATGGGATGGGATGGGATGGGATGGGATGGGATGGGATGGGATGGGATGGGATGGGATGGGATGGGATGGGATGGGGCCAAGCTGGCTGCAGCCATCAGCTCTGTGGCCCAGCTCTGCTACTCACCATCCTGCAGTATCTGAAACTGCTCCGATTCTTCAAGCTGTTGTGCTGGGGCAGCTCCAGGGTCTCTCTTTTTTTTCCCCCGAACACTTTGACCAAGCTGCGGAACCTGGCTGCCATGCCAGACTCTGGCCTCGAGTGCACCTTAAAGAGAGGTGCCTCAGGAAAGCTCCAAGTCAACAAGTCGTGCAGTTCTTCCTTGAAGGCACCTGTGACGCAGAAGCCTCAGGAAGGCTGCAGGACTGCAAGGACTCTCATCCCTTGTTTCTTGTGTAGGGGGTGTAATCCTTTTGTTTATATACATTGCCATGGTTACAGGAGAGAATATTGGTGCAGGGCAGCCCAAAGATGCCATGTGTGTACCAATTGTGGTGTAAAAATAGTAAGAGCAAGGAGAGGAGAGAAAAAAATAACATTTCAGTTTGGGAATTCAAATATCATTAAAAATCAACTGAGTGTAAGAGGAGATAAAGAGAGGAAGAGGGTGTCAGCCAGCAAGCAAATAAATCCAAACCCCCTGGGATGCCTGTTGAAACAATGGAAGAAGATAAGAGAGGCCCTGGGGGCACGGAGACTAAGAAAACCCTCAATAAATACTATGATCAATAGTGGCCCCTTTAAATCTTTGAATTCAGGGAGAAGAAGCCAATAAACGAAACCCTGAGTTATTATACTGTGTTGTGGTTACTATTATTTTTGTGAAAAGAATGAAAATAAGATGAGGCTATGTACCCAAATATGTTTTGTTTATCTGACGGATCACCCTGAATTGCAGCAGGAATGTGGCTTTAATTTGGCCCCAAGGGATCCTTCTGTGTTGGCTGCGGAAAAAGACTGCAAAACAAAAGGAAAGGGAGGACTAAGAAGGTGTTGTTCTTCATGTTCCATATGACCAAGGTGTTTAAAATACAAAGAGAATGAGGAAAGGATGGAGGGTTTGGTTGCTCCTTTTGAGTCATGGGAAGAGGGAGGACAGAGAATGCAGTCAAAATCCCTGGTAAATACTGCTGAGAAAACTGTGCCTTTGAGCCCCCTTCCTCTCTAGAACTTGAAGGAGGAAGAACTCCCAGTACAGAACCAAAGGCAGAAAGGAAGTCGTGGTATTGTCACCATTCAGCATTCCCCCGTGACACGGTGCCGGAATTCTGCCAGCTCCCCACAGCACCACGCCGGGTGTGGGACACACCCCAGGAGCAGGATGATCCGAGGCGCGGCTCAGAGCGAGAGCTCTACGGCACCAGCCGGTGGTCACGCACACGGCGCAGATAAGGACAAGGAGGAGCTCTTCTGTATGGGTTCCAAGGAAAGCCTTACTCCACAGAGAGCGCAGGGACAAAAGACACAGAAAACAGCACAGCAGGCACTTTTATATGGGGAGGGCTCAGGGGAGGGTACAAATTTTCAACCAATCGGGGAAGGACTGGGGAAGAACACAAGGCAGGTCTTGCAATGTTTAAACCAATGAGGAGGAACAGGGGGAGGGTTTGCATAGACCAATAGAGCTTTGAGGAACAGGGGATTGACAGGGAAGTTTCTAGACTAAAGGGTTGGTACAAAGTGGGATTGACAGCTGAATGGGAGGAGGATCAGGGAACAGATCAAAGAACAGGCTTAAGATAAGACAGACAGCTAAGATAGGAGGGTACAACTTAGACTGAACCATTACATAGGGGATAACAGAACAAAGCATTAAAGAGAAAACACACCACAACAGCCCCCCTTGGACTCATTTGCAGGGGCTGGGAGGAAGATCCCCATCTTTTCAGGGGATGGTCATTCAGTCACTGTTATGGGAGGCAACGGAACCTTGGGGTCTTATGAAAACCAAGGTATGCCTCTCATGAGCTGATTTAGAAACCTGGAAATTTCTGGCTAGACAATACTGGGATGATCCATCAGGAATAGCCAAAAGATCCAGGGCATTTTTTAAAGCCCTGGACCCAGATGGGGAGGATATAGATCCTGTGCTAGATGCTTTAACAGACACAAGGAAGGAGCTGGTATTAAAAACTGCACGGAACGATGGAAGAGCCAAACTATGGGCAGGAGAAAATACAGAAGAATCATGCCCTCTCACAAAACCTCCCTGGGACTGTAATAATTCTGGTCACTATCAACTCCTGCTGAGGTATTGGGAATGGGTTTCTTTTGGAAGATGGTATCCCTAAGGCTGTACTTTGGAGTGCACTATCTAGCAAGTGAAACAAGGGCCTCTTGAAGCCCTGACTGAATTCTTGAACAATTTCAGGAGGCCATGCTTACATACACTGCTCCAGACCCATCAGATGATTATGGCAAAAACCAACTCATTTCCCTTTTCCTGGGCCAATCCTCTAATGATATTAGGCAGAAAGTAAAAATTAAAAACAGAAGACCAGCTATAGAAAAACTGCAAGAAGAAGCATGGTGAGTTCGTATAAACCATAGTCGGGTAGAGCATAAGCAACTGGAGAAAGAAATGACTAACACTATTATTGCAGGCCTTGGAGAGGAGCCACCCAAAGGCCCCTCCTCAGGACAAAGAAATGGCTGGGGTGGGCAGAGACCTATTCCTAACCTCTGGACCACTCAATGTGCCTATTGTAAGAAAGACAGACATTGGAAGAGAGACTGCCTGCAACTCAAACCCAAGGTGGTTGCAGAACTGAATCAATGCAAGGGCTGGCTAGAGGGCAACCCCCAAGAAAACCCTCTGGTCAAAAGAGAACTGGGGGAAAAGATGAGGAAAATGAAATGTCTGGGGAATGCGGGTGCAACACATTCTGTATTAGATATAAAGTTGGAAGAAATTGATCCTGGTAAAGTTGTGAATGTTATTGGAGCCACAAGTCAACAGCAGAAGGTATCCTTTTTAAAACTACAACCTTATGAACCGGAAAAACCAGTAGGAATACATCAGTTCCTATATATGCCTACGCCCCCCCAAATCGGAAGGATTTGTTGGAGAAATGAGAATGTTGTAACAGGTTCCAACAGGCTGAGATGTAGTTTAGCCCTGGAGGAGTTCAGATCAAAGTGAATGACGAACAAATAATCGTGTTCTAAGTCTAGCTCTCATTACAGATTTGTCCAAAACAGAAGAGACACAGAAGAAGTTCTTAGTCAGGTTTCTCTTAAAGTCTGGCTGGATGGGATCCCTGGTAAGGCCAAAGCAGCACAACCTGTAATCATTAAACTTACACCTGGAACACGACCGATAAGAATTAAACAAAATCAACTTAAAGTGGAAAACATAAAAAGTATTGAGTCTATCATAGACAATTTTCTAAAATTTGGGTTGTTACTGGAATGTGAATCTGAAGAGAAGACACCCATTTTACCCATACAGAAGCCTGATGGCTTGAACTAAAGTCTGGTTCAATACCTACAGGCTATATTAACAAAATAGCTGGAGATCTCCACCCAGTGGTTGCAAATCCATATGCTTTGCTAAGCAAACTAAAAGACGAATATGGATGGTTTACCATTTCAGATCTCAAGGATACTTTCTTCTGTATACCCTTGGACCCTGGCAGCCAAAACCGGTTTGCCTTTGAATGGGGAAACCCAGAGACTGGAAGGAGAAGTCAATTTACCTGGACTGTTGTCAAGGCCTCCTGCTGGGAGCAGGTTTGCCCCCAGGCAGGCTGCACGGGCCGGATAGCTCAGTCCTCTTACGGGACAGACTGCCCGAAACCCAAGCAGCTCTCAGCCGCTGGCTACCTTCAGCAAGCATAAGGGATATCAGTTCTTTAGTGATTATCAGCTCTTTTGAGTTCAGCTCTTTTGCTTGCTAAGGTGCCGCAGGCCGCAGGCCGGCCGGCAGACGCTGGGTGAAAGACGAGGAGGCTGCTCTGGAGTTCCACAGCAATGTCTTTATTGGGGGTCTGTGAAGGGTTCCAGCGTCGGCTCTTCTAACCAGAATGGGCTAAAACAGCCCATTATATAGGGTAAGGGGGGATCAGAAATTGTCCAAAAGCAGGGGTTAAGGAGAAGTGACCTATGGGGTTACAGAGACATAAGCTGGGGTCCGAAAGGCGGAAGACAGGGGCTTGCCATGACTCGGCATTTCCTATCTTTAGGCCTCTGCTCTCCACGGGGGCCCAGCAAGCCCATGGCCTGCTACAGACTGTAGGACCACAAGGATTCTAAATTAACCCTCCTCTTCACCATCATAAACCTATGGATGTGGTAGAAAATTAAAACAGCAGCGTAACAGTACATAGGTACTGTAGACTGTCCAGAGGATCTTGCAAAAGAATTTGCATCAGGATAAAGAGAAGGGGAGAATGAAACAAGGCCTTTGTTTGACATAAGCACAAGCAATTCACATTAGTAACAAGTACTTAGCACAGACCTACATAAGCACTTAGCACCAGTTAGCATAAGAAAAACCTGGCGGGCCTAACTTGACAGGAGAGGGACTTGACAAAAAGCTTTAGACACATTCTACCAGAAGAACCAAGGGCAAGTATAAAATGAGCCCTGTACAGGGAAGCCATGAGGAAGAAGTGCTGCTTTAGGGCATGGAAGCCGCTCCTGGCCAGCGCCTGGACATTAGCTTCAAGTGCAGGAATCTGACAGAATGTATTTCTAATCCCCTGCCTATCAAATCACCTCAGATGGATGGTATTTTTGATATAATTCCTACATCAACCCACTGAAATTTACACGTGGCCGAGAAGCATTTTAGTGGGGTGCAGACCCCTGCCCTCCTGCCAGCTCAGTAAAAGGGCTTTTGGCGCACAATGCGTTTGTCTGAGGATTTCTTTCAATTAGGGAGGCCCCTCAGGACTGCTGTATCCTGAGGGAACGCTGCTGGCCATCCCCCGTGTGTATCTGCAAAAGCTTCAAATCAGCTGCCTCAGCTTCCAGGGCCTCTCTTGGCCAGCATCCTGACGTGGGTGCAGGGCTGCTGCCAGGCACTGCTGGGACCCAGCGGGACAGGACCGGCTGCCTCGTGTCCATGGAGCAGCCCTGACACAGCCAGGGCCATCCCGAAAGCAGACAAACGCTCCCGGGTCAGCAGAGAGGAGCAAGGAGCACTGGGCTGCGCTCAGCGTATCTCAGCTGGGCTCACTCCACCACACGCCCCCATTTTAAGGCTGGCTGATGCCCAGCTGCCAGAAATGCCCACTTTGTTCTCTCCAAGATGCACAGGGAAGGGAGAGCCAATGAGCAGGACACCTTGGGAGGCCTTTTCTGAGGCCAGGGACACACCAAGATCAGCCAAGGCTCTCCACGCTGCCTGGCCCACACATCCCAGCTCTGTGCTGGCCCTGGGACACAGCAGCTGCCACCAAGCAGCAGGCAAATGCATATTGCCAAGAGTTGAAACACAGCAGACAGGAATGATGTGAAAAGTGTGTGTGTAAAGGCCTTTTAATTCACAGCTCGCACAGAGAGCTTTGGGGCTCACGGCTGGACACAGATGCTCCTGCTCACCCTCTGTCCAAAGGGGGTAACACATCCTGCTGCAGGTGCTTGGGTTGGTTTCCACAGGTCCAGGCAGATGCCAAACGTGCTCTTCACTGCCTTCTCCCTTCCCCTGCCCCTCTGCCAAGTGCAACAGGCCTCAAGGACTGAAAGGAGCACAGAGAGCCAAAGGTGACACAACTTCCTCACTGGGAGCTCCCTGGGCAGCACTTCCCTTGAGAAGCAAGCCCCTTTCCTCCAAAGGTGTTTCCCCAAATGTGTGGCTTTCCTGGGGAGCACCAACACACCCTTAGGAAACGCTGGCAAGGCTGAATGACTTCAGGTCCTTTCAGGACAGACACTCCAGCTCTAGCTCCTATTGCCCCAAGTGAGTTTCCAGGTGCAGGTTCAGAGGTGCAGCCCCAGGCCCTCCACAAACACAAGCTGCCCGCTGCCTCTCCACCTGCCTCAACTCCTGCCTGTGCTCATGGCACCAAAACCAGGCTGTTCCTGGCCAGGGACCAGAGCCCTGTTCCTGCAGGATGCTCTTGGCAGCACCTTCCAGGACTCTCTGCTGCGCACACAGCGCTTTTCATGCCCGCTCCCAACAGGCTTTGGAACGCAGAGCCCAACCTGGCTGGCTCTGCCACCAGCACAGCCCAAACACAGGCGGAGGAAGAAGCTGCAGGGGCTGTTTTGTGGCCATGCCCAAGAGAGACTGGAAGGGTGCCCTCCCTCTGCTCTCCCTTGGTTGGCTTTCTGGCTGGCTCTGAGCCTGGGGCTGCCGTTCCTCACTTGTGGGGAGCAGAAGCACAGCCGGGATCCCGGCACTGCCTGGCAGCGCTGCGGGCACCGGCGCGGCCGCGTGTCCGAGTCTCGGGCACCGTGCTGCTGCTTCATTTGCCCTCAGGCACAGCCAGAGCTCCCTGCTAAGCCTGGATGCTCTCTGCTTCTGCCCTCTTCCTCATCCTGTGCAGGGATGGAGCGCTGCTGTGCTTTCAGGAAGCTATTCTTGAAAGCTTCCAGCATTCCAAGCTCCTTTGCCCTCCATGGATGCTTGCCATGGAATCCCTCTCAGCTGGCTTCAGAGCATACTCCGGTTGGCTCTTCCAAAATTCAGGGGCTCCAGGGTGCTCAGCAAGATCTGGAACTGCACAGTGCTGTGGAGCTGCACCTTCAGCACAGCAACCTTTCGAGCCTGACCTGCCCTCATTCCCCTTTGTCTGTGCACAAAACACGGCGTGGCAGAGAATGGCAGCAGGGGACTGTGTCCCAGGGCCCTGGATTTGCTTCAGCTCCACAGAGATGCAGGCAAAGTGAAGATGCCAAACTTTTATTAATATAAGGCAAAGCAAAGGGATGAGCTGGGAGGGAAAAAAGGGGACGGGCAGGGTCTGAGGGCTGGAGGGAGGGAGCTGTCTACAGGGAAGGAGAGGGGAGGGAGAAGAAGGTGATGGACAGGCTGAGGGCTGGTGGGGCAGAGCCACAGACAGAGAGGTATAGTGGAGAGAAAAACTGGGGATGGGCACTGTATGAGGGCTGGAGGGAGGGAGCCACCTACAGGGAGGAAGCGTGGAGGGACAAAATGGGGATGGACATTGTATGAGGGCTGGAGGGAGGGAGCTACCTACAGGGAGGGAGAATGGAGGGAAAAAATGGGGATGGACAGTGTCTGAGGGCTGGTGGGGCAGAGCTATCAACAGGCAGGGAGAGCGCTGAAGCCACGAGAACTGTGCCCAGCATCAGCTGTGCCAGGACTTCCAGCAGCGCTGGGAGGCGATGTCTTCTTGGGTGTCTCCTGGTGCTCTTCTTGGGACACTGGTTGAGTGGATCCAGAAGATGACCCTAATTCTTGAGCTCTTGGGGGAAAGTCGGCTTGATTTTCCAGGTCACGGCAGGATGGGCTGGCACGTTGCCTCCAGGCTTGAAGGGCTGAAAGAGAGAGGAACAGAGCCGTGGCAACAGCCGGGGTCTGTGGGAATCCTACAAGACCTTCTGATCAGAACCATCCCACCCAGAAGGGAGTAGGAGACATTGGAATCAGCTGGGAGGTACTGGCCATGATTCCCCCACGTGTCCCTGAAATCTCTGTGTGCTCTGCCCACATCGCTCCTCGTCCGCACAGGGAGCAGAGCCCTCCAAAGCCGGGGCAGGGCCTGCAGCTCCTTCCCGCTGTCAGCCCGCTGCCCTCACTCACCCTGACAGATGTGCCGGAGCTCTTGCTGCTGCCTCCTCAGGCACCGCCCGGCGCTGCCTGTGAACACAGAGCCTGTCACGGCCCCAGCGGCACAGCTCCCTGCCGGCGGCGCTGCCGGCGCTGTGGCCACACGGGCTGCTGGCCCGGCAGGGCTCAGCCCGGCCCTTGCCGCACGCTGCCGCCCCAGGGCACGGCTGCCAGAGGGCGGCAGCAGCAATGCCCAGGCCGGGCGGGGCTCCACGGCATCGGGCCCGGCTGGCGCTGCCGGGGCAGCAGGCGGGGCTGGGGCCGAGCTGCGGCGGGCCGGGCCGGGGAGGGAGCCCGGGCTCGGGGCTCACCCATGATCCTGACGACCGCGTCTCGCAGGGGCTCCTGTGGGCTCTCCAGGTAGCGCAGGGCCCGGCGCAGGTGCTCGGCCGCTCTGCTCCTGTCCTCCGCCAGCTGCAGAGAGCGGCACGAGGGAAGGGTTGGCGCGGGCTCAGCCCCTGGGCCGGGCGCTGCCTGCGCCCAGTCCCGGCCTCCCCTGGCCGCAGAGGCCTGAGGCGCGGCCAGCAGCCGCTGGCCAAGGGCTCCCGAGGGCAGGGGGCAGAGGGCCGGCTGCTGCCCGGGGAGCCGCGGTGCCGGCCCGCAGCCCCGCCGGGCCGGGGCTCCATGGGCACCCGGCTGGAGCCCACGGGAGCCTGGAGCAGAGCCCGCGCGGCCTCTGGCTGCAGCAGCGGGCAGGGGCACAGCTGCCAGCCCCGCACACTGAGCACCGCCCTCAGGGGCCTTCTCCGGCCTGAGCCTGAGGCTTCCAGGCCCTCCTTACCAGGCCCTCATCGACCTTCAACGGCGGCTGCTCCTTCACCAGCTGCTTGAGCTTCCTCCTCTTCAGGAACTCGGCCACACGAAGCAGTGTTTCCCGAGCGGCCTGGAGAGCAACAGAGACCCAGAGATGGCCCCAGAGCCAAGGGCACGGGACCCACATCCCTGTGCCGAGGCCTGGAGGAGGTGACAGCCCGCAAGGCACCAGGGCAGGAGGCAACCAAGCCCCCTGCCAGAGATCCACCAGCATCACAGAAAATCTCACCTTTGCCACGTGTTGGTTCTCATCATGACAATAAATTACAAGTGCATACAGGCTCTTGTCCACAATTGTCTTCAGGGGCTTTTTTCCCTCATCCACTACCAATTCCACCACCTTGCTGAAGAGTTGAATGGAGAGCAGCTGCATGTGGCTGTTGTCCTAGAGGAAACAAAAAGACCTACATCAACTATTCCAGTCCCAGCTGGGCAAAGGCCTGCAAATCCAGAAGGCACAAAGTTTCTGGGAAGCACGCGATGCCTGTGGCTCAGGATGCAGAAGCTTACATGGTCAAAGAGCAGCAGGAGTGCCTGAGCCAGCTTCGGGGCAGTGGTGCTGGATACCAGGATGTCTTTGTGCTGCAGCACATTGGTGAAGACAGAGAGGGACATGCTGACCACCTCGCCATCTGCATCATCCAGCAGCTCCAGAAGGCTTGGAGACAGACTACACATTCTCCTGGCCTGTGTGGAACACATGGCTGTGCTGGGAAGCCATGGACGGCTGCACCGCCACCACCGCCCTGGCACTGCAAGGCCACCCTGCTGCTGCAGGGCCCACAGGCCAAAGGCCTGAGCCAAAGCACTGGGGCAGGTGAGGCAGGAGAGCTGGGAGCAGCTGCCTCAGCTCCTGAAGCCCTGCCAGCCCAAGGGGCTGCTTTCCCCAGCACAGCTTCAGCCGCTGCCCCCTACTCACCATCGAGGGATCCTTGCTGAGCACCACGAGGCCTCTGAGTGCCAGGCGATGCCGCTCCCTGCACTTGCTCTGCAGGTACCTTGCCAAAACCTTCAGGACAGTGCCACCACATTTCGTCAAGTCCAGGCACTCGAGGACCTGCAAGGCACAGGGCAGTGACAGGGGAGCCGGCCAGCAGGAGCCCAGAACCACACAGGTCTGGGCCCAGGCAGCAGCGCAGGGCACGGGCACCGTCCTGGCAGCTGTGGCTGTGAGAGGGCAGAGAGCTGGGAGGCAGCTCAGCCAGGCAGCGCTGGCCTTGAGGCTCACCTCCACAAAGAATGCCAGGAAGGGCAGATCCCGGTATGGGTCCTGCCTGTTGAGCTGCCGGAGCAAGTGGAGCGCGATTCGAGAGCACAAAGGGACCAAGTTACGGCGCATCTCCCTGGCAGGGGGAAAAAGGCACCAAGACCCTGAGGTGGGGACAGACCTCTCCCAGGACTGACTCACAGAGGTCTGGTCTTTCCCCAGCATCCCTGGAGGGCATGTGAGTGCTCTGGGAGGTGGCCCCTTCTGGGCACCCTCCTCTCCCAGCCTTTTCCAGTCTCCTTGGCCGTCCCTCAGTGACGAGGCTCTCTGGCCCATGACCACAGGGACTGAGTGGGGCACAGGGCACAAATGCCGGGGGCAATGGGGACAAGGGGGTCTCACCTGGCCAGCAGACCCATGGCATAGTGCTGGGTGTGAGCACACAGCAGCGTGTCCCAGCCACGCTTGCGCTCCATAGACATCACCTCATTGTCACAGCGCAGTCGGTAGAGCAGAGCCTTCATGGCCTGCACTGCAAACCTGTGTGCAGAGCAAAGCCCAGGTCACACTTGGAGCGCTGGCGCTGGCCACAAGGGCATGGGAAGGATAGGAGGACTGGGACCTGTTGGACTTGCTGGGAAGGCGGTGTTCCTCCTGGCATGCTGTCCAGAAATGACCAGCTTCCACTGGTGGCATCTGCTGTGTGGTGATGACAATATGGAAG
This sequence comes from Molothrus ater, assembly GCF_012460135.2. Classification (NCBI taxonomy): domain Eukaryota; kingdom Metazoa; phylum Chordata; class Aves; order Passeriformes; family Icteridae; genus Molothrus; species Molothrus ater. The sequence continues at coordinate 2,249,154 of NC_050484.2, forward strand.
AGCAGAGCCACAAACAGGCGGGAGGAATAAAGGATCATGGCCTCATGGCACTCGGGCACCTGGATAATCACCCAGATCACCAGAGTTGCCTGCAAAAGAAGTAGCCCAAGACAGTGCTCAGTGCCGAGGTGTCCATGGGGCAGGGCCCAAGGGCAGATGCAGGAGGAGCAGCGGGCCTGGTGCCCCCTGAGCCTGCCCCTAGCCCAGGGTTCAGCCCAGCGCCTGAGGCATGGAGAGGATGGAGAGCTGCTGGGGAGGTGACTGAGGGGCAAGCGGAGGCCAAATCCAGAAACTCACAGCCAGGGCAAAAACGTCTCTGTCGTCCCCATCAGAGGTGCATGCGCTGTGCACAGGCCAATCCTCCATCACACAGAGCAGTGTTGGCAGCACTTTCTCCACAGCTGGTTGCAGTGATCCTATAGTTCGCCACATCATTGCAGCAGCTCTGTAGGATCAGAGCTCTGTGTCAGGGGCATCTCAGTGCCAGTACCGTGCCCTGTGCAGCTGTGGGGGCCCAGGTGACAGAGCCCCGGTGCCCTGAGGGGCAGGGAGGGAGCATTGGCAGCAGGCTCGGGAAACAGAGGGGCCCCAGGGTCCTGGACCTCTGTGCCTGTCTGGCAGAGCCCATAGCACAGGCTGTGCAGGGCCATGGGCCCCAAAGGCTGGTGAGCCCTGAGCTGTGCAGGCATGTGGGCCCTGTACCTGTCACACGTTGGGGCACAGTGCAGGAGGGTCAGCACCACGTCAGCAGGGTGTTCTTCAGCCAGCCTCACAATGTCAATTTGCAACCTGGCATCCAGAGCGACATGGGACACCAGCCTCTGGTGAATGTTCCTTACAATTGCTGGCACCTGGAGGAGCCATGGGGGAGATTTTGAGTGCTGTCCAAGGCAGCAACTTGCCCAGCTTCCCCCAAGAAGTGCTTCCCTTCCCGCCACACTGTGCTGGCCTCAAAGGCTGAGGGGGCCCAGTGACCATGGCTTGAGGGGACACATGCTCCTGGCAGGCCTCCAGGCCTGGCCCCAGGCTGCTTACCTGCTGCTGAGGAGAAACACAAGGGTCCTTGAAATAGTCCTGTATTAGTTCCTGACTGAGAGTGGTGTCAGTATTTGAGATGTCCACAGTCTCTCCGCTGTTGGTGTTTGTGATGGCCACATCCTCAGTCACTCCTTTGTCCACCTTTGTCCTGTCCTCGTCCATTGCAGCCTCAGAGTCTTGTGAGCACTCAGCCAAATCTGGGCTGACATCAGGCTCTGCCTGGAGCTCGGTCAGGCCCGAGTCAGGCTCGGCTGGGCCCTCAGCTGCTGTGGTGCCAGTTTTTCTACGCCGAATGCGCAGGAATTTCCGGAACCTCTGCAGCAGAACAAAGGACAGGGAAGGCAGGGACGTTGCATGGCGTGCTCCAAGCGTGGTGCTGGGCTGAGCAGGGACAGCAGGCCCAGCCCAGGTGGGGGTGGCTGCAGGTACCTTCAGGGTTTTGCGGGAGCGGCCAGGGCCGGGTTCCTGCTCTCGTGTCTTGTCCAGGGCTGCACCTGTCAAAGAGCGAGCGCAGCCAGAGCTGAGGGGCTGCGGGAGAGGCCGGAGAACACAGCCCAGCCCTGCGCTCCCCAGGCAGGGAGAGCCCCGGGATGGCCCAGGGGATGGAGCACGGCCCCTGCGGGGTGTCTGCCCAGCCCCTGTTCCATCCTGTCCATGGGCATGTCCCCAGGGCATGGGATGGGATGGGATGGGATGGGATGGGATGGGATGGGATGGGATGGGATGGGATGGGATGGGATGGGATGGGATGGGGCCAAGCTGGCTGTAGCCATCAGCCCTGTGGCCCAGCTCTGTCGCTCACCATCCTTCAGTGGCTGTAACTGCTCCGGTTTTTCAGGCTGTTGTGCTGGGAAATCTTCAGGCCTTCTCTTTTTTTTCGGTCTGAAGACTTTGAAGAGGCTAAGGAATCTACCCGCCATTCCAGAGTCTGGTCTCAAGGGCACCTTCTCGAGAGATGGCTCCGGAAAGCTCCAAGTCCTCAAGGGCACCTGCAAAACACACCCCTCGGGAAGGCCACAGGCCACCAAGGCCCGCAGTCTTGCCACGAGGTCACCTGTAGGAACAATGCCATGGAAAAGCTCCGGGTGGGGCACGAACGAGCGCGCTGTGCGGGGGCTCCTCACGGCACCGCTCTGTCCTGTCCTGTCCCATCGCCTACTCCGAGCACTGTGGCCTGCTCCTGTCACTGCCAGCTCCTATGTCACCACGTGTCACAAAGGGCCCTTGGACACATGGTTCCGTTCCATGCCAGGGTCACCGTGCTGCACTGTGTCACAAAGGGCCCTTGCACACACTGCCACCTACCCCAGGCTATGAAGAGTAGTCCTGTTATCAGTCACTTTATCATTGACTCAGCGATACAACCCGTATGGCAAAAATAGCTATCTCTTTTGATGTATCACTACATGGAGAAAATTTTAATTACTTCTGACAATTCTCCATTATTGGGTGACTGTCTTGCTGCTTTAAAGGTAATGCGTGCCAGCAGAGGCTTATGCATAGCCACTGAAAAAATCCAAACTGAACCTCCCTGGAAACACCTGGGTTTCAAATTTTTGGAGACAACAGTCACCCCCCAGCCAGTGACCCTAAAAACCAATATACACACATTGAATGAGTTGGAAAGTTGTTAGGCACTATTCATTGGATCCACGCTTTATTGGGAATCACCACAAAGGAATTATCCCCCTTATTTCAACTCTTAAAAGGAGACCCAGATCTCCCTTCCCCATGGCACTTGACAAAAACTTTCTAAAAGGCTTTAGAGACTGTAAGTGATGAAATCAGTAACTCCTTTGCCACGCGTCGAAACCCAGATTTGCCTTTGCAAATGTTCGTGATTCTGCAATTGTGGGATTCACATTCTCTGAACCTGAGAGAAGCAGTGAGAGAAGCAGAAAAAAGAATGATCAAAACAATTCTTAGGTCATTTGCAGGGCCTGTGTTGTGCCAAAGTGGAATGCATAGTGGAAGATTGTTTACCTGAAGGCAGTTGGGGATTGGATTCTGGTGTGAGTGTTTGGATTCATTGGCCAATTGAATCCATGCGTGTGTGTCGGGACTGCCGGCTGACAGTCCCGAGATTCTGGGCAGTTGAGTTGAGTGCTTGGCAGATTCAGTTTAGATGTAATGTAATATAGGGTAATAGAATATAGAATAATATAGTATAATAAAGTAATTCATTAGCCTTCTGATAAGATGGAGTCCTCCTCGTCATTCCTCCTGGACGTTGGGCAAAAATATCACCAATATGCAATCTTTCCAACCCTACGCTCTTACTGGTCAATGGGATGTACAGGAGCATCCTCTCTGGATAGTAGAGTGTGTTTTTCTGCCACTCACCTTTTCAAAAACTATAACCATTCAACCTGAGATGCTTATTCAGCTGCTGTCGATGGGACGACTCCAATGCCCGAGCCTGACAGGATATGATCCAGCAGTAATGCATCTGCCAATTACTGCAGCAGAATTAGAGACTCTCTTCAGGGATTCACTGTTATTTCAAATTGCTCTTGCAGACTGTAATGGACAATTTTTTCACACGATGCCTCGGCATGCCCTGCTACAATCCTTCAAGGAACTCCCCTTTCAACAACGGCCACTATAAAAGAAAACTCCAATCCCTGATGCAAAAACTGTTTTCACTGACGCATCGGGAAAGACACACAAAGCGGTGACCCTGTGGAGAAATGATAAGGGACAGTGGGAACATTCGATAACCTTTCCACCTGGATCTGCCCAGCTAGTGAAACTGGCAGCTGTGGTAGAAGCATTTTGCCTTTTATCACAGGAACCTATTAACATTGTTCGTGATTCTCTTGATGTTACAGGAATCATGGAGAGAATTCAGCACTCATTCCTGAAGGAAGTCTCTAACAAAGTTCTTTTTCTGGTATTAACCTCTCTGTACAACTTTTCCCCTCACAGGTCTCAGCAATACAACCTTCTGCACCTTAGATCACACACCCCTCTGCCTGGACCTGTAGTGGAAGGGGATGTCAAGGCGGATGCCCTCGACATGACAGTCACTATACCACAAAAGTTAGGCAGGCCAAACTTTCTCATGATTTCTACCATCAAAATGCCTGAGCACTGGGAAAACAATTCCATCTGACGTTGCCACAAGCATGGGGATGTAGTGAATCCTTGCTCACAGTGTCAGCAGACTCCTTCTGCCACAAATGTTAGGTACAAACTCACAAGGGTTGAAACCTAATGACATCTGGCAAACAGATGTAACACACATTTCCAGCTTCGGGACTTTTAAATATGTCCATGTTTCTCCTGATACCTTTTCTGGATTCATAGTAGCAACAGCACACAAAGGGTGAGAAATCCTTGGAAATTTCTTGGGAATTTCCCATTCCATGGGAATTTGATAGGAATTTGGGACGGGAGCTGAAGGATTCTAAATGCCTGGAATGCTTTCATTCCTTGGGAATTTTGGAGGGGAACTGCAGGATTCAAAATTCCCAATGTCCAGAATGCCAGTATTCCATGGGAGTTCATGGGGAATTTGGGAAGGGAGCTGAAGCTTTTGAAATTCCTGATGCCCAGAATGCAATTATTCCATAGTTTTGGTGGGAATTTGGGAGGAGAACTGGAACATTCTAAATTCCCAACACCGAGAATACCCTTATTCCTTGGGAACTTGGGGGGGGAACTGAAGGATTCTAAATTCCCTGTCGTAGACATCTTCTGTGAAAATCCTTTTTTAGGATTTTTTCCCTTCTGAGAAGCTGAGAGGCCTCAGAAACAAAATGTAAACAATGGTTATCTGCTGCTGTGGAATGCAGCAGGTGGATCCGTGATTGGTCTCGTGTGGATGTTTGGATTTAGTGACCAGTCATGGCAGAGCTGGCTCTCTCTCTCTCTGTCTGAGCCAGCTGCCTTTGTTATCACTCCTTTCCATTCTATTCTTAGCTTACCTAGCCTTCTGAGATGAAACTTTCCCTTCTATTCTTTTTAGTATAGTTTTACTGTAATATATATATCATAAAATAATAAATCAAGCCTTCTGAACATGGAGTCAACATTCTCGTCTCTTCCCTCATCCAAGAACCCCTGTGAACACTGTCACAATTCCCAATGCCCAGAAGGCAATTATTCCATAGTCTGGGGGGAATTTTGCATGGGAACTGGAGGATTTGAAATTCCCAATGCCTGGAATGCAATTATTCCATGGGAATTTGGGAAGGGAACTGAAGGATTCAAACTTCCTGATGCCCAGAATGCCGTTTTTCCATGAGAATTTGGGTGGGGAGCTGGAGGATTTGGAAATTCCTGGTGCCCAGAATGCAGTCATTCCATTTTCCAGTTTTGGTGGGAATATGACAGTGGAGCTGGAGATTCAAACTTCCTGATACTCAGAATGCTGTTATTCCATGGGAATTTGGGAGGGGAATGGGAGATTTGAAATTCCTGACTCCCAGAATACTGTTATAAAAAGGGAATTTGGTGGGAATTTGGGAGGGGAACTGGAGCATTCAAAATTTCCAATGCCCGGAATCCTGTTGTTGTATGGGAATTTGGGAGGGGAACTGGAGCATTCAAAATTTCCAATGCCCGGAATGCCATTATTCCATAGTTTTGGGGGGGGGGGATTTTGGAGTAGAACTGGAAGATTTGAATTTCCTGACGCCTGGAAAGCCATTATTCCATGGGAATTGGGGAGAGCAGCTGGAGCATTCAAAATTCCCGATGCCTGGAATGCCGTTATTCCATGAGAATTTGGAAGGTAAATGGCAGGATTGAAAATTGCCAACATCTGTGCCTGTCATGTGCCTTTGCAGCTGCCAAAAGGTGCGGTTTTGATCTGTGCCGATCGTGCAACCATTGGCACCAGTGCTTGTGCATTTTGATGGAAAAAAGCTTGATTCAGTTGTGCTTGTTCAAAATGTTTGGCAAAGTGTTTGAAATAACCATTGTCAGTTTGTCTGCTCTCGCATTTCCTTCTGCCATGAATCCTGGAAGCGAGAAATGAGAGACAAAATCTTGGTTAGTTCTGAGTGTCAAAATTGTAGAAAGACAGGAAAGCCAACGATATCATTTGTAACATCCTTTAAAACTGATCCTTTTATTCTTTTAACAATACTAGCAACATAAGATAAATCTGCAATTAAATTCAAAAGTTCTGAAAAGAGCTGAAACGCCCTAAACTACTGCAGCCAGTTCAACAATCTGAGGAGAGCCCTCTCTTGTATATGGGATTTTTCCAGATCTGGATTGTGTCCTGCTCTCTCCTCCTGTCCCAGCCCCCTGAAATCCCCAAAAAATATCCCAAAAAACCTCAGAAGACTGAATCACCACATCAGCACTGTCATTAGAGTGTTCCTAGACAAATGGGCAGAAAATTTGGGATGAACATTCCCTATCCAGCAGAACCATGAATTCCTGCAACGTGGAGGTGGGAAAAGCTGCTAAAATCGGGATCTTGGCTTTCCAGGAGCATTTTTGAACCTGGTTTTATTAATTCTCTCGTTGATGTGCACAACAGGGGACCAAATTTGGCAGGGCCTTAGACACGACTTTGGTCCCTGACACACACAGGCTCCTTGTCCCACTGCTGGCCTTCAGCGTGCTCAGCAAGATGTGGAACTGCACAGTGCTGTGGAGCTACACCTTCAGCACAGGGACCTTTCCAGCCTGAGCTGCCCTCATTCCTCTGGGTCTGTGCACAAAACACGGTGTGGCAGAGAACGGCAGCAGGGGCCTGTGTGTCCCAGGGCCCCGGATTTGCTTCAGCTCCACAGAGATGCAGGCAAAGTGAAGATGCCAAACTGTTTATTAATGAAAGGCGAAGCAAAGGGATGAGCTGGGAGGTAAGAAAAGGCAATGGGCAGGGTCCGAGGGCTGGAGGGAGGGAGCTGTCAACAGGCAGGGTGACGGCAGGAGCTACGGGAGCTTCTCACAGGCTCAGCTGTGCCAGTCATCAGCTGTGCCTGGAGCTCCAGTGGCAGTGGGAGATGGTTTGCTCTTCAGTGTCTCCTGGTGCTGTTCTTGGGAAACTGGTTCACCGGATCCTGAAGAGGCACCTAATTCTTCAGCTCTTCTGGCAAATTGGGTGTGAATATCCAGGTTACAGTGGGATGGACTAGTGTCTTTCCTTGGGACTTAAATGGCTGGAACAGAGAGGAAGAGAGCCACAGTCAGCACCCACGTCTGCAGGAATCCTAGGAGACGCTCCTGCCACTGTGTGCTGGGTTGTGCATCACGGACATGATGTTTTGGGAGAGGCTGCTGGCAGGTTCCTCCGTGTCTGATAGGAAACCAATCAAGGGTTGGTTTTGGGAATTGATAATCTGGAAAGCTGTACATGAAAGCCTCTGTGAAAAAAACATGTTACAAACAAAATAAACTTGGGAACTTTCTCTTTTCCCTTCTGGCCGACAAAGAGGTAACACAGCTGCCCCAGCCTAGGCCTGGCTGAGGTCAGTGAAGAAGTCAAGTCCCAGATGGGAGGGATGAGGAGATGCCTTTAGTTTTAGGCTGAAATCCTCTTGTAAATATAGGGAGAAGGACACTTTTTTCCCTTTAACACATGAAGGTATGATTCTATGACAAGTTTGAACAGAGACGGAGAGAAGAGTGATGAAGATCCTGTGCCCCCAGGAACAGAAGATCGCTCTTGCTAGAGATGGAAGATGATTTTAGAGATAGATAAAGAGAACCTTTGCCTTTGAACAGCTCATCTTTAGAACAGTACCCCATAAGTTGACACGGCACAGAAACACAGCTGTGGGAAAAGCTTGTGGAAAATGGGAGCGATTTCAGAATTGCAGATTTCCCTGCAGTGTGGCTGCTGTTCATGGAAATTGAGAGCCATGAGAGAACTGCTTTCTTGTGGAAAATCTCCATAACATTAACAAGAGGGACTTTTCTCCTTAAGTGAGCAGAAGAAAGACTATTCTAGAGGTAGTAAAGTGACTCAAAATGTTGGTTTTGTCCCTTTACATTGTCAGTGGGAAAGAAAAAGTTGTAGGGGGAGGAGAAGTGTTCTGAAGGTTTTGTTCTGATTCTTATTACTCCTTCTTTTAGTTACGGTTAATAAATTTTTCTTCATACCCTTTTAAAGTTTGGAGCCGGCTTTGCCTTTCTCCTAATCCTATCTCAAACAGAAAATTATTAACTACATTCTACTGGATGAACTGGTGATTAAACAGCACGGAACTTACCACACCAATTAGAACATGGGCCAGGAAATCATCAATTAGCGAACCAAAACCACTACACAGGGGTGTCCCACTCAGCTCTTGCATCGGCCAGAAGAGAGGCGGGGGGAAACGGGATCAGCCGCAAGACGCTGGCCACGAATCCCCCCACCACTGTCCCTGACATCGCTCGCTGTGCTCTGCCCAGGCCACCCCTCATCCACACAGGGAGGGAAGGCCGCCGCAGCCGGGACAGCGACTGCAGCTCCGTGCCGGGGCAATGCAGCTCTCCCGGGCAGTCCCCGCTGTCAGCCCGGTGTCCTCACTCACCCTGACTGTGGGCCCACAGCTCTTCCCTCTTCCCCCTGCGGCACCGCCCGGCGCTGCCTGTGAACACAGAGCCTGTCACGGCCCCAGCGGCACAGCTCCCTGCCGGGGCCCGGCCGGGGCAGCAGGCGGGGCTGGGGCCGAGCGGCGGCGGGCCGGGCCGGGGAGGGAGCCCGGGCCCGGGGCTCACCGATGATCCTGACGGCCGCCTCCCGTACGGACTCCTGTGGGCTATCCAGGAACCGCAGGGCCCACTGCATGTGCTGGGCCGCTCTGTTCCTGTCCTCTGCCAGCTGCAGAGAGCGGCAGGAGGGAAGGGTTGGCGCGGGCCGGGCCGGGGCTCCATGGGCACCCGGCTGGGGCCCACGGGAGCCTGGAGCAGAGCCCGCGCGGCCTCTGGCTGCAGCAGCGGGCAGGGGCACAGCTGCCAGCCCCGCACACTGAGCACCGCCCTCAGGGGCCTTCTCCGGGCTGAGCCTGGGGCTTCCAGGCCCTCCTTACCAGGCACTCATCAATTTTCAATGTCTGCTCCGTCTTCAGCACCCTCTGGAGATCCGTCTTCTCCAAGAACCCGGCCGCACAATGCAGCGTTTCCCGAGCGGCCTGGAGAGCAGCAGAGACCCAGAGATGGCCCCACAGCCCAGGGCACCAGAATCACATCCCAGTGCCAAGGCCTGGAGGAGGCTGCAGTCCATGAGGTGCCAGGGCAGGAGGCAGCCAAGCCCCCTGTCAGGGATCCAGCAGCATCCCAGAAAACCTCACCTCTGCCACGTGTTGGTTCTCCTCATGGCAGTGCAAGAAGAGGGGGAGCAGGCTCTGGTTCACAATTGTCTTCAAGGGCTTTTTTCCCTCATCCACTACCAACTCCATCATCTTGCGGAAGAGGTAAATGGAGAGCAACTGCACTTGGCTGTTGTCCTGGAGGAAAAGAGGAGGAAAATACTTAAGCATCAAATCTCCTGTACTCCTGGGCAAACAGCTGAAGATCCAGAGAGCACAAAATTTCTTGTCAGCAGCAAGTGCCCATGGCTGGGGGCACAGAGCCTTACATTGTCAAAGAGTGGCAGGAGTGCCTCAGCCAGCTTTGGGGCAGAAGTGCTAGATATCAGGAGATGTTTTTTCTGGAGCATCTTCTTGAACAGAGAGAGGGACATGCTGACCACCTCTCCATCTGCATCACCCAGAAGCTTCAGAAGGCTTAGACACGCTGCGTAGAGGTTTGGCCTGTGTGGAACACAAGGCAGTGCTGGGAAGCCATGGACGGCTGCACCGCCACCACCGCCCTGGCACTGCAAGGCCACCCTGCTGCTGCAGGGCCCACAGGCCAAAGGCCTGAGCCAAAGCACTGGGGCAGGTGAGGCAGGAGAGCTGGGAGCAGCTGCCTCAGCTCCTGAAGCCCTGCCAGCCCAAGGGGCTGCTTTCCCCAGCACAGCTTCAGCCGCTGCCCCCTACTCACCATCGAGGGATCCTTGCTGAGCACCACGAGGCCTCTGAGTGCCAGGCGATGCCGCTCCCTGCACTTGCTCTGCAGGTACCTTGCCAAAACCTTCAGGACAGTGCCACCACATTTCGTCAAGTCCAGGCACTCGAGGACCTGCAAGGCACAGGGCAGTGACAGGGGAGCCGGCCAGCAGGAGCCCAGAACCACACAGGTCTGGGCCCAGGCAGCAGCGCAGGGCACGGGCACCGTCGCAGGCAGCTGTGGCTGTGAGAGGGCAGAGAGCTGGGAGGCAGCTCAGCCAGGCAGCGCTGGCCTTGAGGCTCACCTCCACAAGGAATGCCAGGAAGGGCAGATCCCACCTTGTCTTTTCACTGCTGAGCAGCAGGAGAAGGCGATATGCAACATGGGAACACAGGGGGCTCAAGGCATAACGCATCTCCCTGGCATGGGGAAAAAGGCACCAAGACCCTGAGGTGGGGGACAGACCTCTCCCAGGACTGACTCACAGAGGTCTGGTCTTTCCCCAGCATCCCTGGAGGGCATGTGGGTGCTCTGGGAGGTGGCCCCTTCTGGGCACCCTCCTCTCCCAGCCTTTTCCAGTCTCCTTGGCCGTCCCTCAGTGACGAGGCTCTCTGGCCCATGACCACAGGGACTGAGTGGGGCACAGGGCACAAATGCCGGGGACAATGGGGACAAGGGGGTCTCACCTGGCCAGCAGACCCACGGCATAGTGCTGGGTGTGAGCACACAGCAGCGTGTCCCAGCCACACTTGCGCTGCATTGCAACAACCACGTGGTCGCAGCGCAGTTGGCAGAGCAGAGCCTTCATGGCCTGCACTGCAAACCTGTGTGCAGAGCAAAGCCCAGGTCACACTGGGAGCACTGGCACTGGCCACAAGGGCATGGGAAGGACAGGAGGATTGGGACCTGTTAAGCTTGCTGGTAGGCAATGTTCCTCCTGGCATGCTCTCCAGAAGGTATCAACTTCCTCTGGTGGCATCTGCTGTGTGGTGATGGCAACATGAAAGAGCAGAGCCACAAACAGAGGGTAGAAAGAATGAATCGGTACTTCATGGTACTGAGGCACCTGGACAATCACCCAGAGCACCAGAGTTGCCTGCAAAAGAAGCAGCCCAAGCCAGTGCTCAGTGCCGAGGTGTCCATGGGGCAGGGCCCAAGGGCAGATGCAGGAGGAGCAGCGGGCCTGGTGCCCCCTGAGCCTGCCCCTAGCCCAGGGTTCAGCCCAGCGCCTGAGGCATGGAGAGGATGGAGAGCTGCTGGGGAGGTGACTGAGGGGCAAGCGGAGGCCAAATCCAGAAACTCACAGCCAGGGCAAAAACGTCTCTGTTGTCCCCATCAGAGGTGCATGCGCTGTGCACAGGCCAATCCTCCATTACACTGACCAGTGTTGGCAGCACCTTCTCCATTGTTACTCGTGACGAGCCAATGGTTCTCCACATCATTGTAGCAGCTCTGTGGGATGAGAGTTCTGTGTCAGGGGCATCTCAGTGCCAGTACCATGCCCTGTGCAGCTGTGGGGGCCCAGGTGACAGAGCCCCGGTGCCCTGAGGGGCAGGGAGGGAGCATTGGCAGCAGGATCGGGAAGCAGAGGGGCCCCAGGGTCCTGGACCTCTGTGCCTGTCTGGCAGAGCCCATAGCACAGGCTGTGCAGGGCCATGGGCCCCAAAGGCTGGTGAGCCCTGAGCTGTGCAGGCACGTGGGCCCCATACCTGTCACACGTTGGGGCACAGCGCAGGAGGGTCAGCACCACGTCCACAGGGTGTTTTTCAGCCAGCCTCACAATGACACTTTTCAACCTGGCGTCCACAGAGACATGGGACACTAGACTGTGGTGGATGTTCCTTAAAATGGCTGGCACCTGGAGGAGGCATGGGGGAGTTTTTGAGTGCTGTCCAAGGCAGCAACTTGCCCAGCTTCCCCCAAGAAGTGCTTCCCTTCCCACCACACTGTGCTGGCCTCAAAGGCTGAAGGAGCCGAGTGACCATGGCTTGAGGGGACACACGGTCCTGGCAGGCCTCCAGGCCTGGCCCCAGGCTGCTTACCTGCTGCTGAGAAGGAACAGCACTATCCTCAAAAAAATCCTTAGTGGGAGCATGAATCACAATGGGAGTGGGCATGGTGCCAGTATTTAAGATGTCCTCAGTCTCTTCATTGTCAGTGTTTGTGATGGCCACATCCTCAGTCACTTCCTTGTCCACATTTGCCCTGTCCTCGTTCATTGCAGCCTCAGAGTCTTGTGAGCACTCAGCCAAATCTGGGCTGACATCAGGCTCTGCCTGGAGCTTGGTCAGCCCCGAGTCAGGCTCGGCAGGGCCCTCAGCTGCTGTGGTGCCAGTCTTTCTACGTCGAATGCGCAGGAATTTCCAGAACCTCTGCAGGATAATAAAGGACAGGGAAGGCAGGGACGTTGCATGGCGTGCTCCAAGCGTGGTGCTGGGCTGAGCAGAGACAGCAGGCCCAGCCCAGGTGGGGGTGGCTGCAGGTACCTTCAGGGTTTTGCAGAAGTGGCCAGAGCCGGGTTCCTGCTCTCGTGTCTTGTCCAGGGCTGCATCTGGCAAAGAGCGAGCACAGCCAGAGCTGAGGGGCTGCGGGAGAGGCCGGAGAACACAGCCCGGCCCTGCGCTCCCCAGGCAGGGAGAGCCCCGGGATGGCCCAGGGGATGGAGCACGGCCACTGCGGGGTGTCTGCCCAGCCCCTCTTCTTTCCATGGGCATGTCCCCAGGGCATGGGATGGGATGGGATGTGATGGGAAGGGATGGGATGGGATGGGAAGGGATGGGATGGGATGGGATGGGATGGGATGGGATGGGATGGGATGGGATGGGATGGGATGGGATGGGATGGGATGGGGCCAAGCTGGCTGTAGCCATCAGCCCTGTGGCTCAGCTCTGCTACTCACCATCCTGCAGTGTCTGGATCTGCTCTGGATCTTCAGGCTGTTGTGCAGGGGCAGCCCCAGGGTCATTCTTTTTTTTTCCCCTGAACACTTTGAACAAGCTGCGGAATCTTCCTGCCATGCCAGAGTCTGGCCTCGAGGGCACCTTAAAGAGAGATTGCTCCGGATATTGCCAAGTCAACAATTGCAGTTGTGCCTTCAAGGCACCTGCGAGAGGGAAGCCTCAAAAAGGCTGCAGGACAGCAAGTCCTGCACTCTGGTCTTGAGGACTCCTGCCAAAATCACAGGAGACTCCTCGTTAATGATTCAGGTGACCAAATCCCACGGTCTGGACTTGATGGCACTGGCCGCAAGAACGGGAGATGCCTCAAAAAAGCTCCGAGTCACCAAGGCCTGCAGTCTGGCCACGAGGTCACCTGTAGGAACAACGCCGCGGAAAAGCTGTGGGTGGGACACGAACGAGCGCGCTGTGCGGGGGCTCCTCACGGCACCGCTCTGTCCTGTCCTGTCCCGTCGCGTGCTTTGAGCACTGTGACCTGCTCTTGTCACTGCCGGCTCCTATGTCACCACACGTCACAAAGGACACCATGTTCCGTTCCATGACACGGTCACCGGGCTGGAGCGTGTCACAAAGGGCCCTTGCACACACTGCCACCTGCCCTGGGGCCACGCCCAGCCCAGCCAAAGTGGCCCAGGCTGGAAGGAATGCCTGGCCCCAGGTGTCTAAGGCAGCCCCACAGGATCTTTAGGAAGGGCTCAGAGCATCAGCAAACGCTGCCCTGCTCTGTGGGCTCAGGGCATTTAAGAATCCTCACTTAGGAAAGCTTTACTTCCCATTGCTCAGATCAAGTAGTTCCAAAATTTGCAAACTTGTCAAATTAACAGCAATGGCCGGAGAATGGCCATTGGTTTTGAAGTTTGTTCCCATCTCAAAGCAGCAACACATACGCCTTAACATCATCCACTAGAAGTCACTTTACAAAACATAACACTACAGAGACCCAAAAAGAAGACCATTCTTTGGTTTGCAAATGGTTTTCGATGAAGGGATTACAATCTCCTAATTCTCTAAAGGAATAAAAGCTCTCAAGGAATGAAGACCACTCAGTGTTACAACAGTAACCCAACTAAATGAGGAGATGGCAAAAGGGCCGATCCTCCCCCAGTACAGATCTCTAAGTGGCCAATAAAGTACATCTCTCCCCTCTTGTTCCCTGCAGGAGAAACAGAACCAGTAAAAGAAATAGTCACAGATATTCCTTCTGCCCTCCAACACCAAAGCTGTGCCAAAGCACAGATGCTGCCTTCAAACTGACTCAAATTCCAGCCCAGACCTCTCACCTTCCAGACAACTCCTTCCCCAACACGCCCACCAACACCAACCTCCCAAACACCCCCACAGAAGCCCTCAACACCCCGCCAGGACCCCCAGCTGTGCCCGTCCCTCTGCAGAGCTTTCCCAGCCTCCAGCAGACGCCCTGGTTTCCTGCACGTGCCGTGGGATGGCACTCAGGAGGATCTGCTCCAAGGCCTTCCCTGGCAGCAAAGCCAGGCTGCCAGGCCTGTGGTTCCTGGATCATCCTTCCCAGCGAGCCTTCCTGTGCACGGCTGCTCCATTGGCACATCTGCGCTCAGCTCGGACTGCTCCACTCAGCCAGGGCTGCTGGGGAAAGTATCCAGAGCAGCCTGGCCAGCTCTTTCTCCAGCTCCCTCTTCACTCCGGGGGAGGCAGAACATCCCACAGGAAAGCAACTTGTGCCAAAAGGAGTGGGTGGACTCAGGCAGCTCTGGGGAGGCCCCTCAGGACTGCTGTATCCTGAGGAACGCTGCTGGCCATCCCCTGTGTGTATCTGCAAAAGCTTCAAATCAGCTGCCTCAGCTTCCAGGGCCTCTCTTGGCCAGCATCCTGACGTGGGTGGCAGGGCTGCTGCCAGGCACTGCTGGGACCCAGCGGGGACAGGACGGCTGCCTCGTGTCCATGGAGCAGCCCTGACACAGCCAGGGC